>NC_085034.1:9332962-9404699 GCF_963692335.1 Osmerus eperlanus
GAGGAATGTAATCATGAAGTAATTCCCCCTCAGTGTGGTGCTGTCATTAACATGCTAATGTGTCTCAGCGCAGACAAAAGCCAACCTAATTACACACCATAAAATATGGCCAAGAGACCTGCTCTCAAGAGTCCAGTCCATAATATCCCTGCACTGTTGTATACACCAGTGTCCTATTACACATTAGCACATGGTGCGGTTTGAGCAATATTAAATAGGTATACACTTCACAGGAGTCGAAGTGGTTGCTAGTACCTAACTGTTTGTGTTTAAAAAAAAACACGACAGACATTTTAACTCAACGAGCGGCCATTTTTATGACCCCAACCCTTTTATAAATAACCTATTACATGCCAAACCTCTGTTGCTGATTGAAGCAGTTTCACCCCCAGCAACATTTCCAATGACACGTTCTACAGTAGCAAGAGATTTTTGTCTCGATAAAAGACCCTGCGAGAGTGACCTATAGTCCACTGTACAGTCCAAACCTACAGCTCACAGTGGAAAGATACTTTTGACTATTTTTACAGGGTTTAAATGATGGTATTAGCAGAAGGCCAAAATGGAGCATTTTCATAGGTATGAGACGTTTTGAAGGTGTTGTGGCGTGTACGCATAGAAGAGAGCCAAACTGTAGCCTGCATTGTAAGGTATCTCCCTCTCTAAACATGACAACATTCCTGGCCCCTCTGTCCTCACATTCTCAGAGACCCTAGTTCAGATTTGAAGTTTGTTTGTCATTCACAAAAATTAAGAGTTCTCTTGATTTATGGTCTTGCTCTTGTCTACAGTTTCTCGTCAGTCCTAAATATGTTTCCAAATCATCATTCTAAACAGATACATCAAAACTGTATATAATACTACCAGCTCCACAGGCCTATCATATCCGGCAACTTACAGCTTTGGTATTTGTATTGGTGTTCTTGAAGTATCTGTCAGTTTATGGTTAACATACTGGTGAGACCATCTGCCTTCTAGAACACTCTGGACTCCTCATAGGATTAGCTCATCATACAGTAAGAGGATATAACACAGGATGGCTGGGAAGCCTGTGTGTGTGTGTGTGTGTGTGTGTGTGTGTGCGTGTGTGTGTGTGTGTGTGTGTGTGTGTGTGTGTGTGTGTGTGTGCGTGCGTGCGTGTGTGTGTGTGCGTGTTTATGGAAGTACCTGTCCAATCATGTGTGACCATCATTCTGTCAGACCATCTGCCTCGTTAACGAACTCTTCGCTCATCCACCCCTCCTCCTCTCTATTCCTCCTCCCAGGACTCAACACGATGACCAGGATGGGTGTGTATGTATGGAGTGTGTGTGTGTGTGTGTGCGCACAGTGGTGGCAGTGCTTGGTGTACAGGGTTGTAAGAGGGTGAATATTCTGCTGCTGGATGATTAAATAACAAATAAATGGTTAATTTATGATTTTAATGTTAATTTATTAATTTATTGTTAACTGGCAATAAAATGGGTAGTTCTAGGAGGATTGCTTGAAGCTGATTTTGTGACTTGTGTGTTGGTTTGCAGTAAATAACCATGTGTGAGAGAATGTTTTCCCCCTCAACTCTAGCTAACTGACTCTTGAGAACATACGGTTGTTTTCCTCAGAGAGAGAAATACAGTATGAATGTCAATGGTTATCCCTGCAGGCTGGTTGTGCAAGCCTACATTGCATGCTTTGAATTCTTAATCACTTTTCCACTGGTGTGTGCCGAATTCTTTTATTTCCGTTGATTTAATAAGCCTTATTTATGTTTTATTTGAGTTGAAAAGTTCACCTGCTCTAAATATTTAGCAGGAACGAACTTGACAGGGAGATGTTTACTCATTTAGGGACGTTAAACCAGGCAAACTGGGGTAAGAAGTACCCATGGTGCAACAGTCCCCGGCAGTCCCCTGTCGACATCGATGCCACCTTCACTCAGGCCCGGGCCCAGTTCCAGGGTCTTCGCCTGGAAGGCTGGGAGAAGGAAACCTTAGAGACCACCACCATCAGGAACGATGGGAAGACAGGTACATCTGCCCCCCCCCCCCCCTCACACACACACACACACACGCACACACTCAAACACACACATGCCCACACACCCCCACACACTCAAACACACACACATGCCCACACCCCCCCCACACACACTCACCAGGTGTTCCAAAATTCCCAGACTCATCCCTGCTACATACACTTCAGATCAATGTAAACAGGCTAGGAAACCAATTTTAGCCGACTAAGTGAGTGTATTATCACTCACTGGGTTTATTTGGGTGCCTCGTGCAACGTGACGTGCACGGCTGTCTAAGATACTTTGGTGTGGCTTAAAGCTAGGTCATCGCAACTCCTGTCTGGGTCATGTAAGTCCTAATTTGCAACGAGACTGATGGATAGCTGAAGATATGCTGCTCTGAATCAGAGCTCTGTAAGTCATAAGACAGTACGATCAAGGACAAAAGGCAAGATCACGGCCTTGGTATTTTATTAGGAAGTGTTACGTGTGTTGAAGAGAGGGAGATCGAATGGAGTGATGGTTGCTGAGGAAGAGCGAGAGAGAGTGAGGAAGAGGGTGATCTATGAAAGTCTTTCGAAATAGACAGACTGGAGAGGAGAAGAGGATGAATGAGTTTGTCCTTCAGGGGAGATGAGCTCCCGTGCGTCTGGGACATCTTCTTCCAATATAAATCTCCTTCTCCAAAGGCCGACAGGAAATGCAACTAGATAATAATCAGATGGTTGATGTCATATTGTATTTAGGTGTATATTATTCATGTGAGTGTCTGTGCGGGGTGGGGTGGGATGTGGTGGGTGGTGGAGGGTAGGGGGCGTGATTCTGAAAGCAAAGTCTAGATTAATGAAACTGTGTTTCAAGGATCGAACTTTTTCTACTCATAACCTAATTAACGTGTGTGTGTGTACAGTGGTGCTAGGCATTGAGGGTGAGTACTACGTGAGTGGAGGGGGATTGAGGTCCAGGTTCCGAGTGGGCCAGATCACGTTCCATTGGGGCCGCTGCAACAGCTCCTCAGACGGGTCGGAACACAGCCTCAACGGACGGAAGTTCCCCCTGGAGGTACGGAGCCCCACCTGTCGACCAATCAGACAACCCCCCCGCTCCATCACTCAGTCAACCATATCAACCAATCAAAATGAAATTACTGTGACCAATGAACTAATTGTGGTCAGTTTTTTTATGAAATGCTTTTGAACTCATGTTTGAAGTTCAATCTCAGGTTACTGAATTATATTTATCTAGAAAGGTTCATCTTAAATGTGGGGTTCGAAGTTTCGGCGGCTATTCTGTATTACGTAATTTCCCCCAGAAGGACATGTATCTATTGTTTGATCTTTCTGTTGCAAACGCTGCATTTGATTTAACTGACTCAATTGTTTCTATATTGAACCATTTAGCTAGCATTATTAAAATAATTGGGTGTGTCAAAGTGTCACTTTGAGCCTTTTACCCACCCCATGAATAAATATTTATGAGGAAAAATGCCACCCACAACTTTTCACTAAAAAGCTTTTTTTTTTTTACATGAAGGGCTAAGGCACAAATTGTGGTGCTTAGTCACACTTAAAACAACACGTAAAAGCACATTTAATGCATACATAATACATGCTTTTTTTTCTGTCCGTTGTGATAATGGAAGCCCTGCACCACCCCCCCTCTCTTACGCTCTCCCTCTCTTCCTCTCCCCCCCCCCCCCCCCCTCTCTCTCTCTCTCTCTCTCTCATGTATTCTCTATCACTCCCACAGATGCAGATATACTGCTATGAGTCAGAGCTCTATAAGTCAATAGAGGACGCGATCAGGGATGGAGGCAAGATCACAGCCTTGGCTGTCCTGTTTGAGGTAACACGCCTTCAATTTAGTCCAGTTTCTTTTTACGCATAAAATATTGAGTGACGCAACACTACAGTTTTGGCAATATGGTTCTGCTTCACAAAAGCTCTCAGTCCAGAGAATGCCAAATTGAGACTTTGACTTCACTTCCACACAATATCCATCATCCATCCTGACAGAGAATAAAGACCTAAAGTTGGGGGTGGTGGATGCAGCCAGAAAAAGTGAAAGTCGTGCTTGATAAAAAACACACTTGTCTAACAGCATGGTCAAATATATGAAAGAGTATCTCTCAACAGTAAATCAGTGTTTGATTGATCTATCCTGGTGCAATCAAACTAATAGGCTTCTCACTACAAATTCCAGGAAGACTCAATACTAACTGAATACAAAACTAATAGTGGAGTTTGTCCTTGTCTTCCTTGAGGGTTTAGGTTGGCTGAAGGGCAGTTCTATGGGCAATCATGAATGTCTGTGACATTGCTTGTAAAAGGGCAAAACAAATACATTTTGATTTGACTTGATTTCATGATTTAGTCCAGTTGGCTACAATAATCTAAGAGTATTGTAATGAAGTAAAAATTCACAAAAAAAACGTTCCCATGTCACAGGCCAGTCTACACGACAACGACAACTACAACACCATCATGGAAGGAGTGAACACCGTGAGCAGATTTGGTATGTCCTGTAGCTTTCCAGCACCCAAACGGAACAAAGTCTCATTAAAAAATGAAAACAAATCATTATATTTGATCTTCGGTAGCACTCTGTACTGATTTAACCCTTGTGCTGCCTTCGGGTCACATGACCCAAAGGTTCATAACGAACCATTGTTGTGTTTACCCAATTTTACCCAATACAAAAACAAATTAAAAAAAATTTCTTTTAACCTTTGCAATGTGGGGGGTCTGAGACAGCCCAACGGTTAAAAGAAAAGGCTTCACTTTGTTTTTGTATGTGGTAAATTTGTCGCAATACAACGGTGGGTCACAATGACTAATGGGTCAGAATGACCCAAAGATAACACAAGGGTTAAACCTGGAAAGTTCAAGTTAGGTCTACATGAAGTTGGGTCAAAGTTCGATGAAGACCAAAGTGTGATGTGTTGTGGTGTGTGAAGGTAAGAGCAGTTCTGTGGAGCCGTTTTCTCTGCTGGCGCTGTTGCCCAACGCCACAGATCAATACTACACGTACAATGGCTCCCTCACCTCCCCACCCTGCACCGAGACCGTGGAGTGGATTGTTTTCAAACACAACGTGGCCATATCAGAGACTCAGGTGAGCGCAGTACACACACACACACACACACACACACACACACACACACACACACACACACACACACACACACACATACACTCCCGAGTGCATGAGATGTACAGAAATAAATCCAGCTCCACTGAAACACACACACACACAGTACTTCTTGCTGTCACACACACACACACACACACACGACCCATATCTGAGTCAGATGGAGAGTCTGTGTAACCGAAGGGGCCCCACTCATCCCACTTAGCCTGCCTTCTGCCTGCTCGGTTTCTGCTCATTAACGACAGACTGAGCTGGACTCATTTAAGTCAGCAGGGCCTGAAAATCTATGTTTGATTGATGTAGGTCAAATGGTTCAGCTGGTTGGAATAGCTGGTTGATTTCTGCATTTCAGCGCGGCACAACCCCAGTGCGAGTTAAGATGTTAAAGTGTGCGAGTTGTGTCTTAGGATGAAATCTTTTGCTTAATGATAATACATATATTATGTATAATATGAGCTAGACAAGGATAAGGGTGTGCAGCTTGACTGTGAATTTGTGTGTGTGTGTATGTTAAACGTGAGTGTGTGTGTGTGTGAGTGTGTGTGTGTGTGTGTGTGTGTGGAACCTGTGTGTGAAACGTGTGTGTAAAATGTGTGTGTGTAGTGGAGTGTGTGTGAGAGAGAAAGGTACATGGGTAACACTTTATAATAAGTCAACGCTTTTTGGCATTTACAAAGTGTTAACTAATAGGTAGTTAACCCTTTATAAAACATTTTGAAACATTAACAATACATTATTATATAGTTAATAAGCTTATTATTAAATGCTATGTTAATCATTAATAAACACTGTTAAACATTATGGATTTGATTCATAATACAATTCATAAGGTGTTTGATAACTGCATTACCATACTTTATAGACAGCTTGTTAATATAGTTGCAAACCAGTAGTTTATAATCTGTTAATGGTACATGAGCTGGTATAGAAAGCATTAGCAAATGGTGAACAAACCATTTACATTACCTTTACAAAGCATGAGTAAATAACTAACAACATATTAACTTATGTCTTTAATTAATGTACGCCAAGTCGAATACATGATGTACACTACTACTTAGCAGATGTCTTAACAACTATTTTATAAACACTTACTAATGATGCAACTTGTGATTAGTAATGCAAGTTATAAAGCATTTACTAACTGTTAGTTAAGGCTTTTGTGTTATTTATTAAGGTATTCTTGTCCATTCTCAAACCTCACATTCACAAAGGTATCGTAACAACTATTTTATAAACACTTACTAATGATGCAACTTGTGATTAGTAATGCAAGTTATAAAGCATTTACTAACTGTTAGTTAAGGCTTTTGCGTGACCTAATCTAAAGTGTGAACTATCTCTGCCTTATTAAACATTTATAAGTTATTTATTAAGGTATTCTTGTCCATTCTCGAACCTCACATTCACAAAGGCTGAACATACGTTTCTCAAAAGGAAACAGACACAACACAATGTGAAACACAAAATTACTATTTTATTGAAGTAATGACAGGCATGTGTCTTACTAACTACTTAGCTCTACTAGCCGAGAGTGACAGCGGTCGATACGTTAAAACCTCAGTTTGATATTTCCCGGCATGACTGAATGGTCGAGGTTAGTAAGTTGTTTATTATATGGCATTTTTAGCTCTTTTCATTTAAAACATGTAGTTTTGTTCAGCTCTACTCGTCTTCTCACGGTGTGTTTCAGGTGTTAGCACCTAGCAACCAATCTGAAATCTGAGCAACCAAACCTAGCAATCTGCCTAGCGCTTGTCGTTTATCTCTCTGTGTTCACACTTTTCTGCTCTTTTAGAAAGTTAAGAATTTCCTCGTCGCTGTTGATGTCTTCATTGTCATCTGGATAGTAAAACTCCTCGATCTCGCTCATTTTGAAGATGACATCAGCGGAGGGCAATAAGAATACGTATCAGACCGCAGATGAGGTCAATACGCGCATAGATATACGCGGCTGGCATGACTACCCATTAGCCAATCAGAACGC
The DNA here is from genome assembly GCF_963692335.1 of Osmerus eperlanus. Classification (NCBI taxonomy): domain Eukaryota; kingdom Metazoa; phylum Chordata; class Actinopteri; order Osmeriformes; family Osmeridae; genus Osmerus; species Osmerus eperlanus. Next base: position 9,340,093 of record NC_085034.1, read on the forward strand.
TCGTACTGTTGTTGCAATTGAACCAATATGCTGTTCTTATTGGTTCAGAAGACGTTCTCAAAAGAGTTGTTGATATGTTGCCTTGGAGATGTAGTGACGTCACCAGTACAAGTGCAGCTGATTGCTCTGACAAGATGGCGTCTGCTCCAGATTCGCCGTGTTTGATTTGGGATCTTCCCACGTATTGTTGTAGTATATAAGAAACCAAATGTTTACTCTTCGACAGGTCAGCAAACGCTTTGTCGCCTAAATTTGTTAAAACGATTTGTTTGTAAACCTCGACCTACGATCTCGGTTAACAAACGTTTTAACAAATCTCTGCTTTCAAAGGCGGTTGCAGACCTGTCGAGGAGTAGCTAAACATTTGAAGTTTATTACAGCCATTTTTGGAAAATAAAATACAGCTTCGGGTAACCAACTTTTATACCAATTCTACTGTATTGCTTCTTAATGGAAATAAAATACTATTTTATTACCCAGGTAAATAAATTAACAGCTATTTCTTCTAAAAAACAAAAACACAACATCTATAGGCCTATAGTCTTTCTATAAATGCTTAATAAGGCATAAATAGTTCACACTTTAGATTAGGTCACGCAAAAGCCTTAACTAACAGTTAGTAAATGCTTTATAACTTGCATTACTAATCAGAAGTTGCATCATTAGTAAGTCTTTATAAAATAGTTGTTAAGATATCTGCAAAGCATAGTGTACATCCTGTATTCGACTTGGCATACATTACATTTACATTTTACATTTAGTCATTTAGCAGACGCTCTTATCCAGAGCGACTTACAGTTACTTACAGGCAAGTAGGGTGAAGTGCCTTGCCCAAGGACACAACGTCAGTTGGCATGACCGGGAATCGAACTGGCAACCTTCGGATTACTAGCCCGATTCCCTCACCGCTCAGCCAACAGACTCCCACATTAATTAAAGACATAAGTAAATATGTTATTAGTTATTTACTCATGCTTTATAAAGGTAATGTAAATGGTTTGTTCACCATTTGCTAATGCTTTCTATACCAGCTCATGTACCATTAACACCTTTTAAACTACTGGTTTGCAACTAACAAGCTGTGTATAAAGTATGATAATGCAGTTATCAAACACCTTATGAATTGTATTATGAATAAAATGCATAATTTTTAACAGTGTTTATTAATGATCAACATAGTGTTTAATAATAAGCTTATTAACTATTTAATAATGTATTGTTAATGTTTCAAAATGTTTTATAAAGGATTAACTAACTATTAGTTAACACTTTGTAAATGCCAAAAAGCGTTGACTTATTATAAAGTGTTACCGGTACATGTGTGACATGACGTGGGCACCCCCGAGTGTCTCAAACACACCTCCGAAAATAGCGTGGTGTTCCCTCTCCCTGCATCAGCGACAGGGCTCTGAAACCTTGTGCGTCAGACCAAACACACACACACACATATAGGCACAGAAACACAGAACAATCATGAATATTGTACGGCAACTGCGTCGGAACAGGAACTAAGAAGCAGAGACTTTCCTTCTCTGTCTTCCTCTCACACACTCTCTCTTCTCCGGAAACTTCTCATCTGGCTTCACGCACTTTCAAATCTCAGTTTAGCAGAGCAGAAGGAATTGCTATATATCATTTGGAAAGGGAAGTGTGCATGCCTCACCCCCCCCCCCCCCCCACCATGATCCGCTTTAAATCCGGGAGTTATTTTTTTTGCAACAGGAAGAGGGGGAGGGGGAAGTAAGCCCACGATACGTGCCCAGATAAGTGGAAGTCTGTTCCCAGCCCACTGAACACATGAACTGATACACAGGCTTTCCCTTTTGCCAACATGATCTTCTCCCTCTGACACGCACACGCACACACACCAATACACACGCACGCACTTGTCATGTCACTTTGTTTCTTTGGGTGGACTGATCTGGCCCCTTATGCACGTCGTTGCCCTCGCTTTGCTTTCTCTGTCATCTTCTTTTCCCCTCTCCCTCAAATCTCTCTCTCTCGTTCCTCCCCCCCTCCCGTCTCCCTCCACCCCTCCCCTCCCTGTCTTCCCCCCCCCCCCCCCCCCCAGTTGGAGGTGTTCTGCGAGGTGATGACCATGGAGCAGGCGGGCTACGTCATGCTGACTGACTACCTGCAGAACAACTACCGGGAGCAGCGGCTGCAGTTCAGCGGCCAGGTGTTCTCCTCCTACACCGGCGTCGAAGATCTCCTCACACCCAGTACGTGTTTGACCCCTAGAACCTCCATCTCAGATCCTAGAACCTGGTCTGTAGAATCTAGTCCCTACCTAGACCCTGGATCAGGGGTGTTCTATCCTGGTCCTCGGGGACTACGAGATATGTTTTCGATGTTTCCCTGCTCCAACACACCTGATTGAAATGAATGGTCTTGATCAGGCTTCCACAGAGCTTGATCACGACCCGTTCATTTGAACCAAGTGTGTTGGAGTAGGGAAACATATAGAACATACAAGACAGTGGACCCCGAGGACCAGAATTGGACAGCCCTGCTCTAGACCCGAGACCCTGCACCCTGCCCCTGCACCCTGCACCCTATACCCCACACCCCACATCCTACACCTTACACCCCACACCCTACACCTTACACCCCACATCCTACACCTTACACCCAACACCCCACACCCTACACCTTACACCCCACATCCTACACCTTACACCCCACATCCTACACCTTACACCCAACACCCCACATCCTACACCTTACACCCAACACCCCACACCCTACACCTTACACCCCACATCCTACACCTTACACCCCACATCCTACACCTTACACCCAACACCCCACATCCTACACCTTACACCCCACATCCTACACCTTACACCCAACACCCCACATCCTACACCTTACACCCCACATCCTACACCTTAAACCCCACATCCTACACCTTAAACCCCACATCCTACACCTTACACCCAACACCCCACATCCTACACCTTACACCCCACATCCTACACCTTACACCCAACACCCCACATCCTACACCTTAAACCCCACATCCTACACCTTACACCCAACACCCCACATCCTACACCTTACACCCAACACCCCACATCCTACACCTTACACCCCACATCCTACACCTTACACCCAACACCCCACATCCTACACCTTACACCCCACATCCTACACCTTACACCCAACACCCCACATCCTACACCTTACACCCAACACCCCACATCCTACACCTTACACCCCACATCCTACACCTTACACCCAACACCCCACATCCTACACCTTACACCCCACATCCTACACCCAACACCCCACATCCTACACCTTACACCCCACATCCTACACCTTACACCCAACACCCCACATCCTACACCTTACACCCCACATCCTACACCTTACACCCAACACCCCACATCCTACACCTTACACCCAACACCCCACATCCTACACCTTACACCCAACACCCCACATCCTACACCTTAAACCCCACATCCTACACCTTACACCCAACACCCCACATCCTACATCCTACACCTTACACACTACATCTTACACCCTACATCCTACATCTTAACTCCCAAATCACAACCCCTAGGCCATGACATTTGAGTCCTAACCCCTGCCCCCCAACCAGGGATTTCCTAACCACTTTGGCTCCATAGCTCCCCAGCTCCCCTAAAAACCCTACCTCAGAGTTCATGTCAGGCATTAGTCACGGTCTAATCCAGAGTGAACCACTAAAAAGTGTTTTCAAGTTAAACCCCTAAAACCATGATCAGGGCCACAAATCCAAAATCTTAACCCTTAACTCTCCCCAGCAAACAAATGTTCACGTTGAAAATACAGAACTCCTTTTACTGTAACCCAGGCTGGGTTCCAACATCAAAATGACTGTGACAAGCATGTTTTAGTGGCACAGTAATATCACCCGTTTGCAAGGTCAGTTGAGTTCCTTGGAGGCAAGCGCTTCTCTGATAAAAGATGACGCAAAAGTATTTACTGTAGCGGTTGCTAGGGAACCCAGCTTTGCAGTTTCCCATCGCGCAGCTATTTCTTTGTGAAATTTAAATAAACGCTCAGAAATTCCGTCAGAAATGCTGCAGCACTCTGTGCCGGTGTCGGTGCATGTGCTCTCTCAGAGAGGCTTCTTACAGTCAAGTTTTTCGGGCGTGCAATCAAACCTACAAGAATCCACGTCCCTCCCTCTCCCCCTCTTTCCCCACTCTTCCACTCTTTCTTCTCCTCTTCTCTCTCTCTCTCGCTCCTCACATCTCCCTCTCCCGCCTCCTCCTCCCTCGCTCCGCACGTCTCCCTCTCCTTTCCTCTCTACTCAGCTCTCCCTTTTTGAAATCTCTCTCTCTTTCATCTCACTCCCTGTGCTCTCGTCGTCTCTCATGTCCTCCTTCCTCATCGCCTCAGCTCTTAGAACTGCTTATGTTTTCCTCCAAGCATTGCCGTTGGGGACAAACATCAATGACTCCACAGTGACTGCTGCCAACAGACTCATAGAGTAACTACTGACCCTGACCATGATACCTCATTCATATCCTGTAGCGATTGTAACCAACACCATTGAAAGGGCCTCTAATTCTAAGTAAGCCTCTAAGTAGCATTCAAGTTCAAACACTAGCATTTGCTGACAAATGACCTACTAGTTTATTTGTAATTTGCAACAAGTACAAGTACAGGCATATTGGAACTCTTGGACCAGCTCCTCTTTACAGTTTCCTATCTGTCTAACTCTGATTTTTGTAGGTGTTTAATTGACTACTAATTCTCTACTACTACCACTATAAAACTTGTTTGTGTTCTTCTCTTTCCAGCGTGCAGCTCGGAGCCGGGGAACGTCCAGGCAGACGCCAGCAACGACACGACCATCGTGGTGACGTGGGAGCGCCCCCGTGTGGTGTTCGACACGACCATCGACTGGTACTCTGTCTCCTACCAGCGGCTGCAGGGCCGCGAGCAGCCCAGACACGAGTACCGCACCGACGGGGACCAGGACGTGGTGAGGCTGCCTGGCGGGCTGGTTGGCTGGCAGTCTGGCTGGATGGCTGGCTGTTTGTTTGCCTGTCTGTGTTTCTGCCTGCCTGCCTGCCTGCATGTCTGCCTGCCTGCCTTTTTAACTGCCTGTCTGTCCGTCTGTCTTTCCTCCTGTCTGTCTGGCTGGCTGGCTGTCTACCTGTTTGGCTGTCTGGCTGGCTGTCTGGCTGTCTACCTGCTTGGTTGTCAGACATTCAGTTACAAACCCCCAAACGTGTCTTACGGTAGTCAAGTTGAAACCATTAGCTTGGCCTGTAAAGGGTTATGGTTTTGTGTTACTATTACAGTATCAGTATTGCATTCTCTCTACATATGAATCACGTTTAGTAGTAGGCATGCCAGCTAATGGGCTTACAGTGGCCTCACACGGTGAGAGGGCCTTTCTGCATGTGTTACTGACTGTTGTATAGATTGTTGTTTTGTTCTTCCTCTGTCACAACTTTAAACGTGCTTGACTCTGACACCAATGACCGACAAATGTCTCTGGATCGATTGACTGATGGTTGCGTGGGCGTTTTTTCTTTTCTCCGCCATCCCAGGGCGCCATCATCCATGGCCTGCTGGCGAACAGCAGCTACGTGGTTGAGGTGTTGGCCGTCTGCACCAATGGCCTGACAGGACGCATGAGCGACCAGATCATCGTGGACATGCCGCTCGAGGACGCAGGTGAGACCAGGCGACCGCCAATACACCGTGAAGATGAGTCCATGTTTAGGACAGGGCTTAAACATGGAATGTTTTCAGAAATGACGTGCGGGGTTCGTCTTTTCTCATGGCCTAGCTCTCCAAATCTCAACACAAAAGTAGTTATACAGTACTTTGTAGAGTATCTTATCAAATATCAACCACGCGATTAATCCCACTGCTGAGTTCAAAAGACGAGCCATTCCAAGTTGTTGGTACTCGGCCAATCCAGAACCTTCTCTAGCCTGCTGACTCATCTTACCCCATTGGGTTCTCTTCTCTCTAGAGAGTGAGTCAGGTCCGGACACTGACTCAGCAGAAACTGAAGACAACAATGAAGACAACGCACCTCAAGTGGATCAGAACCAGGTGGATCGGGAAGAAGCCAAAGATGAAAGCCCAGTGGAGGAGATCCCGGTGGAGCAGACCAAAGTGTTTCAGAACCGGCTCCTGGAGATCACAACCCAGCCGAGCCCAGATCAGAACCTACCCATCCAGCCCGGCACTCAGAACACGGTTGACCAGAGGAAGCAGAAAGTGGACCCGCCTCGAACTAAACCAGAGCGGGCCGGCTTTGATCCGAACCTCGTGGACCAGAACAAACGGATCACCCCGAACCGAACTCACACCAGCTCTGCCTCAGACAGCAAGAGCTCCATCTGGGTTACCTTGATGACGGACCAGCCTGGCTTCCTGTTTCCTGTTGCCAAGACAACCAGCATGCCCGTCCGCCGGCGAATCACAGAGGAGTCTTCATTGTCGGCCTCACCCAAGGTAACAGCTTCTTTATCTTCTCTTTATTTCTGTCCATGCTCTGCGCCCACATCCATTTCCGTGCATATAAAATGCTGATGTCTCAATGGGTTTTCATCATCCAGAGCAGAGTCAAGGCTTCCACTTCAGGGGGAGACCTCCCACCACTGGGGGGCGACATCTTCCCCCTCCCTGCAGTGGATATGGAGGTCACTGACATCTACTTTGAGGATGTGGTGAACAGTACTTTGTTTGAGCTGCCCCCTTCTACTACGACTCCACAGGGTAAGAGATGCTACTTGTCTTTTTTTTTTTTGACAGGCCGATTTGTCGTCTTGTGGGCGCTAAACTCGTCGATTTCATTCTTCGAAAGGACTCAATACTCTGACCTGACATGCCTCGGCCTCAACAGAGCTCAATCTTGTCGCGCAGGTAACGGAGATGATCAAGGATTGGTCACATCGCCGCCCAAGGGCGGGGACGTCAGAAGGACCGAGGCTCCGCCTCTCTCGGAGACCCCCCTCTCGGAAACGTCCACTCCCTCCGTGCCCTGGGTCCGGGCGAGATCCGCGACGCCCAGCAACACCCTCTCCACCGGCGACAGCTCGTCTGGGACCTCGTCCATCAGCAAGATCCTGCCTCACACCACCCAGCCCATGTTCAACGGTAGACTAACATTTACATTTAGTCATTTAGCAGACGCTCTTATTCAGAGCGACTTACAGTTAGTACAGGGACATTCCCCCCGAGGCAAGTAGGGTGAAGTGCCTTGCCCAAGGAAACAACGTCATTTCGCACAGCCGGGAATCGAACCGGCAACCTTCTGATTAATAGCCCGATTCCCTAACCGCTCAGCCATCTGACCCCCTGACTTTTCACAACACGACGGCCGACATAGTTCCAAGAGCTGAATCCACACACACACACACATAAGGAATTAAAGTAGCTCGAAGATATAACATTACATGATATGACGAAGAGCAAAAATGTGCCCATATCGAATTATGATCATACCATCGTGCTTGATCGGTTTGTGTGTGTGAGCATGTGTAGGATGCTGGGGTCAAGGGTGAGTGGTGCAGGGACTTCCTGTCGCGGTTCTTGATGTCGCTCGTGCTTCTCTGATGCTTCTGCACCTCGCGGTGCTACCTGATGGGGTTCGACCGGTTTGGACTGAGACAGACCTGCGTCAAATACATTCAAATACAACGATGGATTTTCAAAGAACCGAGTTTGTAATCACGGGGAATTACTTTTGGTTGATCACACGGGGTGACCTAAATTCAGTACACCTCATGTATTAGGGTGACAGTATTTCCAAATGGTATTTGACCCATGTTTGTGTTTGTTGTGGGCTTGGTGTGTGGTGGCGCTGACGCTAAGGATGGTGATTGTGCTGGGGATTAGGATTAGGATTCTGATCATTCTTTTATGTTTTGTTGCTTGGCGCTTTACTTTAAGAAAAGCTTCTCAGTGGTGGTGATTTTCTGTCACACACGATTGCTTCTCTCCATTTCTTGAACATCAGCCCGTCGATATTATCTTCTCCTGTCTTCTTCTGGGACTGTTCTTTCCTCCTACATGCTCGCCCTTGGCGCAACGTTGCCCTCTGGTGGTTGTTTTGCACTTTCACGCCACTTCTTCCTTTCTACTAGCAGAGGAGCTTTCCCTCTCTCTACTTCAGGATGTGTCTTTTCTCATTGGCCTACGTTTCTTTCATGTTGTGTGCCCGGAATTTTCCGTTCCAGTCAGAACGGACTCCTCCAGCTCTCAGGAACAATCAGAGAGCTCCCCCCTCCCACCGCCCCTTGCCTCTTCAGTCCTCGACCGCGAGCCCACAGTCTCCGCCTTTGAGGGGGCCACTCCGGCCCCTCCTCCAACCCAGTCTGAAGAGGCCTCCCTCCACATTCCAGTCCCAGGCACCGGCCCTTCCTCCTCCTCCACCACCACCCGCATCCTACCCCCGACCCCTGCCATCTCCACCCCTCCTGAAGGACGCGCATCCACCCTGCACCCCACCGGTCACTCTCCCCAAGAGGGCCTGCTCGACCCACTCTCTCTGGACGGCAAGATGGACTCGAGTGGCTCTGGGTCTGGCCTGTACGATCGCAGCTCGGCCCAGGACAGAGACGTGACCGTGGTTTTCTGGACGGGCCGTTTGTTACCCACGCACAGCCCAGCCTCGGCTCCAGAACAGAGGGAGGGGGGAGAGGGGAAGACATGGAGGAAGATGGGGGGTGAGGCAGGGGGTGAGGCAGGAGGTGAGGCAGAGCCTGAGACAGTGAGTGAGACAAAGGGTGAGACAGAAGGCGGTATAAGGGGTGAGACAAGGCCTGAGAAAGCTGGTGAGACAGAGGGTGAGACAGGGGGTGAGACTGGAGATGAGGGAGGGCCTGAGGGAGGGAGTGAGAAAGGAGATGAGGGAGAGCCTGAGGAAGGGAGTGAGACAGGAGATGAGGAAGGGGGCGAGACAGGGCCTGTGACAGGATATGAGACAGGGCCTGAGGGAGGGAGTGAGACAGGAGATGAGGAAGGGGGTGAGACAGGGCTTGTGACAGGATATGAGACAGGGCCTGAGGGAGGGAGTGAGATAGGAGATGAGACAGAAGGTGAGACATGGAGTGAGACAGGAGATGAGGGAGAGGGTGAGACAGCAGGTGAGGGAAGGGGTGAGACAGGTACTGAGGGATGGGGCGAAAGACAAGGTGAGACAGGGCCTGAGACAGACTTTGAAGGTCTCTACTCTGGCTTCTACTTTGAGGGCGAGTTGACCCTTGAGGCAGAGGGTGAGACCAAGGTAAAGACTGAGAGAGACAGAGAGACTGGGAGAGAGACTGGGAGAGAGACAGAGAGTCCAGCTCAGATAGATGGTTTGAAGCCCTCTCTGTGGAGGTCAGCCACCGTTGAGGACGGCAGCGGCTCCGGGGATGAAGTTGATGGAGGGACCGAAGGAGGATTTGATAGAGAAACAGGTGGAAGTAGGGAAGGACGAGGAGCAGGGATGAAAGGAGATGGAGGAAGAGAAGGAGGTGGAAAAGGAGGAATAGCGGGAGGAGGAGGGGGGAAAGAAGGTCGAGGAGCTAAAGAGGATCTTCTCGGTGTTGGTAACTTGACAGTAGAGCTGCGGCTCCCTGTGTTTAACATCAGCACGGCTGTGGAGCTGAACAGGAAAGGTACAGTTGCGCCACACACACTTAGGAATGAGCGATTACAGAAGTGACATCCGATAGATATGATTGCTGTATTTCAGTTGGTGTGTGTGTGTACGTGTGTGCGTGTGTAAATGTGTTTGTGTGTGTGTGAGAGAGAGTGAGAGAGAGAGAGAGAGAGAGAGAGAGAGAGAGAGAGAGAGAGAGAGACAGAGAGAGAGACAGAGAGAGAGACAGAGAGAGACAGAGAGAGAGACGAGATTATAACCTGCATGTTGTCCCTCCCACCTCTAGAGGGCAGTAACAGCAGCCATGAGTCCAGGGTTGGCATGGTGGGCAGCGGGGTGGAGAGGGAGCGGAGGACTGTGGTGCCCCTGGCGGTGGTCTCCACTCTCACCATCCTCTGTCTCCTCGTCCTGGTTGGCATCCTCATCTACTGGAGGTTGGGAACTACTTTTTCACACTCCACCCTGTTTCTTCTACGTCAGACGTTTATGAAACTGGTTTATGCTTAACGGGAACTGTTCATGTTTAACAGGAACTGTTTCCAGACAGCAAATTTCTACCCAGAGGACAATGCATCGCCCAAAGTGGTTTCGGCTCCGTTGACACCCCTGCTGCTAGCTGCGGGTAACTGCAAACACGCAACCTCTGTCTGTACACTGTGCCGGGAGGGGCAGAGCATTTAACTGCAGATGAAGAGTTATGGATTAAACTGTCTGCAAAAAGGATTACATTACACAGAAAGACTCTGATGTTTTTTTCTCTCTATTGCTTTCCATTTCTCTCTCTCTCTCTCTCTCTCCCTCTCTCTCTCTCTCTCCCTCTCTCTCTCTCTCTCTCTCTCTCTCTCTCTCTCTCTCTCTCTCTCTCTCTCTCTCACACACACACACACACCTGCTCCGACTCACCTCATTCCTCCACCCGGTGGCTGACAGAGGAACAGCAGGAGGCCATGTCGGTGAAGCAGTTTGTGAAGCACGTGGCAGAACTCCACAGCACCAACACCTTCTCCAAGGAGTTTGAGGTAAAAGCCCCCCCCCCCCTCCCCCCAGCGGTGATGCTGTCCTCCACGGCCCCTGCTGCTGTCTGTCCCCCCCCCCCCCCCCCCCCCCCCCCGTCAGCTCTCTAACGCACCCCCAAACAGTATTAACATCGTGTAGCTCTGTCAGAGAGGAAGACACGAAAGCCTTCGAGAGCTTCCGTGTGAAGGGAGTAGCCATTGTTGAGATTTCATCTGATGAAATCTCAACAATGGCTGTCATAGTAATTCACTCAACGACGTCCCCTTACAATAAGAGAAACCCTATATTTCTCTGAAAACAACTGTAATGCGCGAGCAAAAGATTTTGGAAAAGCATCTCCGATTCAAATGGGTTTGTTTCAGTTTGGTCTCAGGTCCTGTTCAATGTTACCATATATCTTCCTTTTTGAGCAGTAAGCATGCCAAGGGAAACCTGGCTGCAAGGACACTGCACATAATACAGACAGTCGGCCGGGGCAACTGTGGTGCTGCTTGTGTTTTGTTTATGAGGTCTGAGTAGGATACACAAGTGTTGTATCCCTGGTTCAGACTTCTATCCCAAGCATGAGTTCCCCAACACACCTGTGCACAAGATACACACACACACACACACACAGATGTGCCATGTGTTTCTGTATTTGCACTGACCGGTTACTGTCTCTCTGTCTGTCTGTCTGTCTGTCTGTCTGTCTCTTTGTCTGTCTGTCTGTCTGTCTGTCTCTTTGTCTATCTGTCGGGCTGTCTGTCTGTCTCTTTGTCTATCTGTTTGTCTGTCTGTCTGTGTGCCTCTCTGTATGTCTGCCTGTCTGTCTATCTGCCTGTTTGTTTGTTTGTCTGCCTGCCTGCCTGTCTGTCTGTCTGTCTGTGTCAAACCCCCCCTCATCACTGTGCTTTCTGCATTCTCACCCCCCCCCTCATTAGATTGTGAAAGAGTGTTGTGAGGTAAGGATACTTCTCCCTCCGTCTTTGACTTGAACACACTAACAGAGATGTGGTTGGTCTCCATAGAATGTAAGAATTCCTGATTTTTATTCTCTCCACCTCAAACACCATCCCGTGGTTTGTCATGTGTTCAATTCTCAAACCTAGACCAATGTGATGTCATCACGCCGCTGAATAGCTGGACTGGTGTGTGCTGGAATTGGGTCTCTTTTGTTTTCCTTGCATGATCATTAGACTGGATAGTGAGGTTTTTTGGTGTGGGCTCATTGTGAGTGTGCGTGAGTGTGCGTGAGTGTGCGTGAGTGCGCGTGCGCGCGTGTGTGTGTGTGTGAGAGAGTGTGTGTGTCCCGTGCTGACTGTCAGTGTGATCTCTTCCAGGAGGTTCAGGAGTGCACCGTGGACTTGAGCGTCACCACAGAGAGCTCCAACCACCCTGACAACAGGACTAAGAACAGATACATCAACATCCTGGCTTGTAAGGCACACACACGCAAACACACACACTTGTTTGTGCACACACGCACACACACTGACCCCACTCCCTCTCTCTGTCCCAGATGACCACAGTCGAGTCAAACTCACCAACAGTCTGGACGGGAAGGGCAAAGTGTCAGACTACATCAATGCCAACTTTGTGGATGTAAGTGTTTATGAATGGATGCACGGATGGATGCACAGATGGATGTATGGATGCACATATTGATGGATGGATGCACAGATGGATGTATGGATGCACATATTGATGGATGGATGCACAGATGGATGTATGGATGCTGTCGTAGGCCGAAAACTGGATAAGACACCTTAAGTTTAGGCGTAAGTGGATAACCACAGGTCAAGCCAGCTTTGTCTTGACATTTGGTCTCTCAGCAGAGAAACAGGGACAGTAAGGGGAGGGGGTCAGCTGATTCAAGATAAGCATGAATCAGCAGTTACAACGAGAACATAACATATTGACATAACGCTTACAGGAGATAACGAGATACATCGAGAGCAGGGTAGACTGACCATTTGGGTTTTGGGAGGACAGGGTGAACTGCCATTATGATAAGGGGTTGTCCATATGCTATAAATGCTGTCTGTATTCAGATGTTAAGGTGCCTCTCACTTTGTGCTCCGAGAGACCTAACTGTGTGTTTTCCCTGACTTGATCAATAAGGGTCAGGATCCACTTACGCCTAAACTTAAGGTGTCTTATCCAGTTTTCGGCCTACGACAATCCACATATGGATGGATGGATGCACAGATGGATGTATGGATGCACATATGGATGAATGGATGCACAGATGGAGGGATGCACAGATGGATGCACAGATGGATGGATGGATGGATAGATAGATGCACAGATGGATGGATGGATGGATGCACATATGGTTGGATGGATGGATGCACAGATGGATGGATGCACATATGGATGCACAGATGGATGGATGTATGGATGCACAGATGGATGGATGCACAGATGGATGCACAGATGGATGGATGCACAGATGGATGGATGGATGCACAGATGGATGGATGGATGCACAGATGGACGGATGGAAGGACGGATGGACGTGACAGGTAGAGAGATGTTCTTGGATGAACACATGGCAGAACGGTGTGTCTAACCCTTCCTCCTGCATGCTGGTTCTGGCTGCCAGGGGTTCGAGCGTCCCCGGGCGTACATCGCTGCCCAGGGGCCCCTGAGGGCCGGCAGGGAGGACTTCTGGAGGATGGTGTGGCAGCAGAACGTGGGCGTCATCATCATGATCACCAACCTACTGGAGAAGGGAAGGGTGAGCCCCCCGACCAGCACACACACAGCATAGGATGGAAGAGAGAGAGAGAGGGAGGGAGGGAGGGTGAGAGAGGATGAGAGAGAGGGGGCAAGATGGAATACCTAACTCTCTATCTAATCCACTCTCTCTTTTATCCCCCCCCCCTCTCTTTCTCTTTACTTCTACCCTCCTGTACCGTGCCTCACTATCCCCAACACTGACCATGTCGCTCTCGCTCTCTCCCTCCCTCTCTCTCTCCCTCCCTCCCTCTCTCTCTCTCTCTCTCTCTCTCTCTCTCTCTCTCTCTCTCTCTCTCTCTCTCTCTCTCTCTCTCTCTCTCTCTCTCTCTCTCTCTCTCTCTCTCTCTCCCTCTTTCTCTCTCTCTCTCTCTCCCTCCCTCCCTCTCTCTCTCTCTCTCTCTCTCTCTCTCTCTCTCTCTCTCCCTCTCTCTCTCTCTCTCTCTCTCTCTCTCAGAGGAAGTGTGAGCAGTACTGGCCAGAGGAGAACCAGGAGGACTATGGTCAGTACCAGGTGAGCCTGCGCAGCTCCAAGACCCTGGCCTACTACACCCTGAGAACGTTCACCCTCAGAGACAGCAGCCAGAAGGTAAGCAGGGGCCCTCACACACACGTGCACGCATTCGCATGCACGTAAGTCCCGCCAACCGAACCACCAACCAAGCCCATCAAGACGTCGCACGACCGATTCCCTAGCACAGTTTTACACCTGTATTGCCACCTGTGTTGTATTCATGGATTGTATGAATTTACTAAAGCCAACCCCCCACCCCCCCGAACATCCCCCCCCCCCAGGCCTCCCAGAAGGGCCGTGGTACAGAGAGGACAGTGCTCCAGTACCACTACACCCAGTGGCCCGACATGGGGGTCCCAGAGTACACCCTCCCCGTCCTCTCCTTCGTCCGGACCTCCACCCAGGACCGGACCAACGACTCGGGCCCTGTCCTCGTTCACTGCAGGTGTGTGTGTGTGTCGGGAACATCCCTGCCATGACGATCCCGTGAGGTGACCGATATCCCAGAGCATTCATGGTGTTCATGATGTGTTTTCCGTGTGTGTGTGTGTGTGTGTGTGTTGCAGCGCCGGCGTGGGCAGGACAGGCACCTACATCGTGCTGGACAGCATGTTGCAGCAGATCCAGGAGCAGGGCAAGGTCAACGTGCTCGGCTTCCTCAAACACGTTCGAACGCAGAGGAACTACCTGGTTCAGACCGAGGTAAACGCAACCGCAAACTCAGAAAGGGCAAGACAGACAGGAAGCCAGACGAACAAGCAACGCAACACCGCCTGTGACACAAGGAGAAATTCTGTATCGAATGTTACCATTTGCATTAAAGGAAAACGGAGTGAGGAGTGAAGACAACTCAAGGTTGTGGGTTCGCGTCTGTTGCATCACGTTTAGTCATTAACCTTCAAACTGTGACTGGACGATTCTCTCTTTGTCGGTGTTCCCTGCATCCAGGAGCAGTACGTATTTACCCACGATGCACTGGTGGAGGCCATCCTCAGCAAAGACACGCTGGTGACCTCCGACCTCATTCACTCATACGTGTCTGACCTGCTGACCCCAGCGCCCTCGGGCAGGACACGCATGGAGAAGCAGTTTAAGGTCCGAGATCAAGTGGTCAGGGGTCCACACACCATACCTGCATTAAGAATTAATGTCAGCATGATTCCATTGTATGGCACACACAGTATTACTCCAGGACTAGTATACTTCTAGAAGCATCACTTTAAGTTACTGCAGTATGTGTAGCGTTACTACATGTGTAAACCTGTAGAATAGTTCTAATTCGATTCTGAATCCAGGATGTATCTTATGTCGAAATATAATTTTAGGACACAGAACCCAAATCCTTTTTGTATATGAGTGTTTTCCTACTCTAAGCTTGAGGAGTGCCACAGAATGATGGTCGTGGTGTTTCTGTTGATCGTGTTTCTGTTTGTGTTTCCCAGCTGGTCAGTCAACGCAGGGCCCGACAGTCGGACTACGCTACCGCCTTGAAGGAAGGCAACGCTGAGAAGAACAGAAGCTCCTCTCTCATGCCTGGTGAGGACGCACACTCACACACACGCACACTCACACACACACACACACACACGCACACGCACTGCCCAGAAATGTCCCTGAAGTGTCTTAATCTGCTACAAACGTGGGTCATTCATGACGGTTACTTAATTTAGCCAGTTAGAGACTGAATCCATTAGACTTGCAGAATTTTGAGGTGAAAGCATTAGGTGGTAATAATCTGTGTGTGTCCATGTGTGTACAGTGGAGCGATCCAGAGTGTGTTTGTCCACGGCCGGAAGCGATTCCTCCGACTACATCAACGCTTCCTACGTCATGGTAAGACATGCTACGTCACAGCAGATCCTCCCGCGTTCTCCTAAGACCATAGGGAGTCAGGTGGCTGAGCGGTTGCCAGTTCGATTCCCGTCATGCCAACTGACGTTGTGTCCTTGGGCAAGGCACTTCACCCTACTTGCCTCGGGGGAATGTCCCTGTACTGTGTCCCTGTAATGTAAGTCGCTCTGGATAAGAGCGTCTGCTAAATGACTAAATGTAAAAATGTAATGTAAGACCTCCTATGCGATGGTTACGCAGACAAATATCAGACACTTCATTAGCGTTCATACTCAGCGAGGTGGCGTTTTAGCAAAGTCTGTCTCGCGCAAATAAGAAAGTAGAGGTGGCTACTTAGGATACAACAACCCTCTTAAACGACAATTCTTCTACAGTACTCTGTAGAAGAATTGTATTTCAACATGAACTGTGCTACATCCAGATTACCAACCTTGGTCAACTGCGGAATAAACCGTTGTATTTGTTGTGGTTGTGCTGAGGTCATACCACGGTCATGTTGTGGTTGCAGGGGCACCACCAGAGCAGGGAGTTCATTCTGACCCAGACTCCTCTGGTCAGCACTGTGTCCGACTTCTGGAGAATGGTCTGGGACCACAACGCGCGAGTCATCGTTGCCCTGCCCGACACACATACACAGGTGGAGTCCCTCTGACACACACCTACTACACATAAAACACACACACACACACATAGACTTGACACGGACAGACACATTCACAAGCAAACATCGTGTTTTTTTGTCAGTCGTGTCAGAGCCCTAGAGAGGAGCCGTGGGTGTACTGGCCCAGCAAAGACCAACCAATCAGCTGCAAGGGTTTCACTGTGTCGTTCTCTGGAGAAGAACACGTCTGCCTGGCCAATGAGGAGAGACTGGTTGTCCAGGACTTCATACTGGAGGCCACACAGGTAAACACACACACACACATACACACGCAAACAAACACACCCGCACACAAGGACCTCCATCCCTCCCTCCGTCCTTTCTTACTAGCTCTCCCCCCCCCCCCCCCCCCCCCCCCCAGGATGACTATGTGCTGGAGGTGAGGCAGTATGCCTCCCGCTGCTGGCCCAACCCAGACAGCCCCATCAGGAACTGCTTTCAGCTGGTCAACATCGTCAGAGAGCACGGCAGGGAGAGGGATGGCCCAGTGGTGGTACATGACCGGTGAGGACACGTGACCCAGCGTTTGGCTGTATAGTTGGCGTGAGGACGTTTCCGAACCAGCGTAAGGTCCGGAATTCTCCGCGTGATCCGGAACCCGTTTGACCTCCTTCTGGGTCGAGAAACGTCACCCATGCTCCGACACCGTGGTGGCTTTTCTTTAGTGTACGTTTTGGATAGGATATGAGTAGTAATCGTATTTACAGTAACGTTTAGTTATTCGTTTGGACCCTTTTCTTTCTTACTATAAACTATCATTATTTGAGGTAGGATATTGATGGACAGTTAGTGCTTCCTAGTGTACAGAAATATTCAACACATAGTCGGAAGGTGCACAATCGCAAATAGGGAGCTGTGTGCTGCTTGTCTATGGGTACGCGTGTGTGACCTGTGTGGGTCGTGTGTGCTCCGTGTGCCCATGCCATGCACTGCCAGGCTGGGGGGGACCACGGCGGGGCTGTTCTGCGCCCTCACCACCCTGTGTCACCAGCTGGAGCAGGAGGCCAGCGTGGACGTGTACCAGGTGGCCCGCATGACCAACCTCATGAGGCCCGGGGTCTTCAACGACCTGGTGGGTACTACACACAAGCACACACACACATGCACACGCATACAGGATACTGTATAAACTACCCGTACCACTGTATACCACATACAGGATAGTGTATAAACCACCCGTACCACCGTATACCATATACAGGATGCTGTATTAACACACATTTTTCTTTGTATCATTTGTGGGGGGGTTGATTTTTTTTTTACACACACCAATCTGCAGGAGCAGTACCAGTTCCTGTACCGGGCAGTGCTGAGTCTGGTGAGCAGTCAGGAGGACCAGAAGACACTGCAGTCTTCCGAGACTAACGGTTCGATTCCCCATGGCACGGTCATCACCGCCGAGAGTCTGGAGTCCCTCATGTAGCCTCTCTCTGTGACACACACACACACACATATATACTAGCACACACACACAGCACACACATACTGACAAACACATACGTACACGCACACACAGGCGTGCAATGAAGACGCACTCACAAACACGCACATGCACGGGAGCACACACTAAGTTACACTTACACACACACACCCACACACACACACACACACACCCACACACACACACACACACACTGGGAGGAAGCGTAACATCTTGCTGACAGGAGCCCAACAATCTTGGTCATATCCTCTTTGTGTTTATGTCATTGCTGGACCGTGGAAGTTTTCAGACATAGCGGTTTATTCTCTTCCACTCCTACTGCCTAACAGTACCAACCACAGGGTTTAGTAGCACTGTTGTGTGAACTCAACTTTCGATCTTTTATATACCTATGAAATCAGCTGCCATATTGGCTTTAGCTTGCCCTCAGCCTAGCTCTCCAACAGTCTGTGAATTTGACCTGTCTAGACTACAGTGTTGCAGCCTGCTCCATGAAGTCTTGTATGCTGTGCCTTTTTGTAATTCATGTTGGACTTTGATACAACTGTTGTATGACTAATGCCAAAATGTCTTGTGTGTGTGTGTGTGTCTGTCTCGCTTATTCCAGTGGTGTCTTTCATTTAACCAGTTCTACTCTGAAAATGTCCTGCTCGTGTAGTTGCCACAAAGGGAAAACATGATGTTACTTATTTGATTTCTGTCTTTTCTTTTTTTTCTCAGTCTTCAATGGTTTGGTTTTGAAGATGTTTTGACAAACGGGACGTTTGAATAATATTGTTTTATCTGGTAAATGTAAATATCCTATAACTCTAATCTACAGGCCAAAATTATTTATACCTTTAGATTTTATATTTTACTATAAGGGTGGTTTTTGTAGTCATTTACAAATGTATAACTGTTGATAATTTAGGAGGAACATTGATTATGTTTGGAATAATCCTAAAATGTTTGCTCTTTTTCTATCTCATGATAATAGACAAACTTTTTTTCTTGTGGCCATTGGCACCATGTATATAAAGATGGGTTCACACAAAAATAAAGAACTTGATTTACTATCAAACATCCTCATTTTCTTGTTTGAGTAAATACACTGCACAAATATTAAAAGGGAAGCCAAATACACAACATGCTAAACAATATTTATATTCATGCTTTTATTTATACTATAATACAATAGCATTGTGTGCAATCATTTTAGGAAGACCTGTACACATCAGAGAGCACAAAAAAAAGGAAAAAAAGAAATATATCCAATCAATGAATGCAACCTTGATAGGTGAACAAAGTTATTGGATTTTGTTGCTTTTATTTCAAATATGGATGTATTCAGTACGCATACCTTTCATACGAGATAATAAAGTGTATATAGTGCATACAACACGTCGCCCCCTGTAGTGCAGTGCACCCACCTCATGTTTACAGACCCAGTTCAATGATATGACTGAGCCTGGGTGAAAGCTTCCCAGTCCCAAACCGGTCTGTCGCTCCTTCCTCTTTAAAGGTCATGTTAAAGGTATCAGATTATACAATCGAGCGATTCTCCAATATGGCTGCTGCCTAATCCTGGTCTTGGTCATTGGTTTGGCCGAAGGGTATAGGACTGGATTTGGGACTGGGTAAAAGACATGTTTAGAGCTACCAGACCGACTGTGGGAAACTACCCCTCCCTCCCCCTACCACCCTCCCTCCCCCCCTACCACCCTCCCTCCCCCCCACCTCCCTCCCCACCCCTACACATGTACAGAGCAATAACACCTCAGAATCATTAGACATCTGAAGGTCCCCTCGGGCTGTGGCACCAGGTTCAAATAAGGTATCCTGTCGGACACACTTTGAGAAACACACCTGAAAACATCGAAACCACTCTTAAAACGTCTCGCGAATATCACTGTGGAAAAATAGACTTCTGTTTGGATCTCTCCTGCCCATCCTCGCGCTAAGCTACAGCACCACAGTTTATATATTCAAGCCTGGGTTATGAAATTACCTGAAAAATACACGTTTGTTAAAAAGACGGAAGAAAATAATACATTTTGCGCTTTGGAAGATTAAGGCAAGTTTGTCATAAAAAATATATATCATGTTTATATATTTATATATATCATGTTCAAGCACAGTTAGTAGATAAGAGGTGTTGTTTTTTTGTCTTACATGTGTTTTCTTTCTATTTGGTTTGAAAAGCAAGCATGTACTGTACAGTGTCACAGTAAAGAAACATCTGTCTACCTAAAGCAGGAGGCTTTCATTAATTTGTTTATGGTGTGTGTGTGTGTGTATGGTCCTCCCTCTCCTCTGTCTCTCCTCTCCCTAGATGGCCAGGGAACCCTGCAGGAGAGAGAAAAGAGGTTAGATATGTTACAGTCCACTAATCTAGGTCAGAGTGTGTGTGTGTATTTGTGCATCGCTGAATTTAGGTGCGTTTGTTAGTTAAGGGTATTACTGGAGCGAAAGCCATTTAGTTGGAGATGGAGTAGACCAACATAGTTCTTTTTGGTTTTGTGGAAGGCATGTGTCAGTAGAGTATTGTGTGTGTGTGTGTGCCCTCCATACCGAGTTGTTCCTCTTGCGTTTCCAGCAGTCTGGGTTCAGTCTCTTCTGCTCGTCGGCCAGGGTCTTGGCCTCCACGGTGTACACCCTCCTCTCCTCCCCCTTCATCTTCTTCCAGCGCTCCCCCAGGATCACGCTGATCGCTCTGCAGACCGGACAAACACACGTTCAGATATAACATCTGAGTAATCTGGAGCTGGAGTTTACACAGCTATAGACACACACATACACTCTCTCTCACACACACACCTGTTGTCCTTCCCAGGGTACATCTGAGTGTACTCAACCCTGAACTTCTTGGCAAACAGCATGAAGGCATTCATTGGCCGTTTGCACTTGATGGGCGTGGCATTGGCGGGCAGTATCTGGGCCTGCTGGCCCTTGGCTGGCCTGCGCTGGGGAGAGCTGGCGGAGGCGCGAGAGGCCCTGGAGCTCTGTCGGTCTGGGTCCGGGGAGACAGCGCCCCCGCTGGACTGGGAGGTACGGCGCTGTCTGGCCATGCTGCTCAGCATGTACACAGCGGACGAGTCCAGGGGAGTGAAGTCGTAACTAGGAAAGGGACATGGGCCCACAGTCACTCACATTGTGATGTTCAACCCAGGAACTGCATTGTTAGGAATTGTTTTGTTTGGGTCAATGGCAGAAATCCGTGACTTAGTTCATCCAAAAATACTGCCTCAATTACTCTAGTTAAATGTAAACATACTAAATTAACAACTTGTGATACGGAATAATACTACTAAAACTAAGTAACAGCATCACATTGGGACCAATTGCACTGTGTAAAATGACTCAATTGCACTGCAAATACTTGCAAATAGTATTTGACCCTAGTCTGGCAGGCTGTGAATTCCTAATGGCTCGGACTCAATCAAACTCCACTAGGAAGCTACATGTTAGAACAGTTGTCACAAAGGTTCACTGTTCATACTGTTTTTACCTCCTGAACGCATCAAACACCAGAGAGTCGTCTGTGTGGGCTGCATCTCTGTGTCCCGGAGGCAAACACAGGTCGCCCACCTGCACCTCGTAACACGGGATCCCATAGTGCACCACGGTCAGGCTCGGGTAGAACGAGGACCACCCTGTCGGACGACCGAACACACGAAGGTTACACCCCCTACATGTTTATACTCACTTGCGTAGTCTACCCCTCTTCCTCTCCCCCTCTCCCATCACACACACACTCTTGATACAGTATACCTCTCCCTCTACCCCTCTCCATTCCTCCTACACACACACACACTTTCTCCTAACCCCTAGTCCCTTACCCTTATTTTTCACGTAGAAGGGGTGGTCCAGTTGGCACTCTGCGGTCAGGAGACCATCCCGGGATGTGACAGGGTCAAAGGTCAGCCTGAGGACCACCTGACCGGAGGAGATGCTCTCTTCGTGACCCACCAGCCTGAGTCCCTCTGAGCCGTAGCCCTGGAACACACATCCCCCAGGGAGGCCGAGGCAGACAGGAGCATCGCATACATAAGAGGGATGGATTCTATCCCTATTTAACTGTATATATTCGGAATATCCGAATAGGATACTGTTTCAATATGACTTTGCCTTTGGGGGATAGGATCCTGTCTCCATATGACTGTTTCCTTGGGGGATAGGATTCTGTCTCTATATGACTGGATATTTGGGGGAAAGGATACTGTTTCTAAATGACCTTTGAGGGTATGGGATGAAGTCTCTATTTAGGACTGTACCTTCAAGGGGTGGGGTTCTGTCTCTCCTTCATTGTCTGAGTCATTGTCTGACTCCAGGTCATCAGCATCCTGCCACTCCATGTTGGGGCCTTTGTGGAAGCGCAGACGCGTGCCTGCAGACAAACAATCCATGTTAGCACATAAACAGGTTGTAAGGTGCATATTTTCTCCTCACTGACTCCTGTCAGTCTGAACAAGTGAGGCCTGTATCTGTATGTTGACTGGAAGGAGCTCCACAACATGACCTCTTGACCTCAGAAGGAGAGAAGTCTCTCATACAAAAACTCTGCGTATCAGTCCTCCCTTTTCTTATTTGTAAATTTAACTTTCAATTTGCAACGTGTGAAATCTCTGTACAAATGTCTGACAAGCCAGTGCCTCTCACAATATATATTTTGAATCAACATAGATTCCCAACATACTTATCAATGGGTGCTTGAGTTATCAGTCACATGTAACCTGTACACACATAACCAAACATCTCACTCCTCACTTGACAAAGAATGAGTAAAAGATCATGCAGCTAATCTACTCTATACAAATACAAATAGACAATCACTTGGTCAAAACCTTTTTCTTTGTAAGGATAAAATCCCAAGTGTTATCCTTCTCAAAATGATACTAAATTCACAACACTCACATGCTAAACATATCACTCATATTCAATTTCTTTACAATGAATAGACAAGTACAAATATAGTTTTGAAAGAACATTTCCTTACAAGGCACTCCATTTGGTCAGCATGTTTGTATACTTGAAAGACTACACCTGACAATATGGTAACTCAACTCAAGTTTCTCCTCACTGACTCCTGTCAGTCTGAACAAGTGAGGCCTGTGTCTGTATGTGGACTGGAAGGAGCTCCACAACATGACCTCTTGACCTCAGAAGGAGAGAAAACTCTCTCATACAAAAACTCTGTGTATCAGTGTGTGTCTTTTCTTTTTTACCTTTACCTTTGAGGAAGCCATGCCAGGCAGTGGGAGGCCAGGAGTGACACCAGTCCATGTCCTCGTCATCTGACAGAGAAGATCGCCCAGATATCGCCGACTCACACTCACTGCTCGCCTGCACAAGCAAAACAACAGGGCTTAGACCGTACACAGTTGAAGTCCGAGTCAAACTGGTACAGTCTAAAAAAGAAGGAAGCGGCCGTAGAAATCTCGAGGGACATTGTAGCATTCAAGACACAGTGTCAGACTGAAAGCTGAGTCGTCGGGTCGGGCTGCGACTTAACGGTGACAGAGTGCTGTCGTAGTTCCTACCCGGATGCGCCTGCGCTCCCTTGTGTTGCCTCTAGAGGGGGACGGAGTGCTGCTGGAGGTTAGGGGTGGACGGGCGTAGGAATGTAGATTATTACTGGTGCCAAAAATATGGACTGGAGAAGACCTAGGAATGGGAAATCATGTCGAGTTTTGAAACTAGACTTAGTAGCAGCATAATGTAAATATTTAAACTCCAATTTTGCCTGTGAATGTGTAGATGTCTGTGTGTGTGTTCTGAAGCCAACCTGCTGTAGGTGGACCCCTGTAGCAGAGGGCTCTGGGGGCCAGTGGCTATGTGCGCCAGCTGTGTGAGCCAGTGTGTATCCGGGGGAGCTGTGTGGGTGTGGGCGTCACGCTCCTGGTGGGACACACACACTCCCACCTGAAACACAGTGGGTGAGGACTGGTCCTCCACTACTTCCTGCAGCTCAGGGAGATCATCTGAAGTCATGGAAAAGGAAAAGAATGGAACACGTATCTCACATGAAAATTTTTTTTTAACGAATAATTATTATTAATATAACAATATTTATTATTAGTTATCATATTATTCAAGCATTATCTTCTATAT
This sequence comes from Osmerus eperlanus, assembly GCF_963692335.1. Lineage (NCBI taxonomy): Eukaryota > Metazoa > Chordata > Actinopteri > Osmeriformes > Osmeridae > Osmerus > Osmerus eperlanus. The sequence goes on from NC_085034.1 coordinate 9,364,001, forward strand.
AACAGCAAAGTTGTCGCTTTGCCAACACAGGAGATCCATATAATATGGATAATTCTATTATTCTATATTTCTATATTTGTGTGTTGGTGTTTACCATATTCCATGTGGCTGTCACTGGTGGGGTCTCCTGGTGATGAGGGCAGGTTACAGTGGAGCAGCTCCAGATCCTGGACCCTGCTTGTGTCCTGCCCTGTGTGGTCCCTCTCTGGAGCCGACTCTGACAGGCCCGGCTTGGGGCTCCCATAGCCCAGCGCGGGATTAAGTTCCCATACCATGTTCTACACTTTGGGACGTCCTACTGCATAACACACACCAAAGGAGTTTTTTTTTTTTTTTTACACAGAATGATAGGGTGTGGGCCAGTCTGCTATCCCTATATTACGTCATTTTGAGGAAATGACATTCATTCAGCTGTTGGACATTTGTATCGATTGGGATGATTTGACATCGTAAGACTAAATGTGTGCGAATTCAGATTGAAAAGAACAGACTGTCTCTCCCGTCAGTTTTGCAACAACGTCATGTGATTCCTTCCACGCAGGCCTTGTTTATAAACTTTAAGAACATCGCGCATGCGCAGCAGAGCTCATTCATTCAATACTGAGAAAATGCGATAACTCATTTAAATACGTTTAAAAGAGGATAAATATAAATGAAATCGCATTGACAATTTACGTATCCGAATGCACACTATGATAATACAGATTTTTATTCTAGGAATTCACACGATCCTTAGGCTCCTTAGCATAATGAAAACGTAAGGCTTGTTGTTGTCACAAAGCAGAAGTGTTGAGCTTGCAGGAAAAACACGGTTTAGAATCGTCCTGAGCGTTATCGACAACTATCGAAAAATCTTTTTAGATTCTACAGTAAGATCTACAATGAATTTGTAGAATGTCACGACCCAAAAATGTGAAAATACCATCGATTGAAAGTCTGTTAATGCTTGCCTCTTGCGCAAGCTGTCAGAACAAAACAAACAAACAATGAAAATACTGAGATATCTGACACTCGAACAAACCCAGGCAATGTCATCCTCTCGTTTCCCCTTAGGAGTTATGTTATAGAAGACTAGCAATACTTTTTTCTCATTTGAAATCGTTTCAGAAACTATAGTACATTAACATTTCTATGAACTTTCTTTTGCAACTCACCAAAACAGTCGCCATCAACGAGAACGAAAGAGTGAATAAAAAACCTCCTCTACGCAGAGGCATTGGTGGGTTCCAACGTCAGTTTTTGGTTTCTATCTTCGCTATTGGCTAGCACTAATAGCCTTAATATAACTGTCATATTTGGCCACAATGTTATTTCATGTTCGGTCATAGAAAATACAATAAAGATATACATTATTGCACTGCATTTGTCAATATAATTAAAGATTCTTACAGCACATACAAGTCAAATGTTTACTAGAACCCATATTGCTTTAGTGAATAATCTAAATTCGGAAGCTATTTATTTGTATAAAAAAACTAACTTTATTGCAATGGCAATTCAAATAACAGTTATACATAAAATACTCTGGCAAGTAAGAGTTTGTAACAACGTTACAAGAAAAGGGCCAACACTGTTAAAAGCAAGATCCAGAGGGTGTACTATTAAATTAAGTATCAATGAACACAAGAACAGATTGTTGATCACACACACTAAACAGTTAAGGTTTACAATTACAATAATACCAATAAATGAAGAAATACAGATACCTGTCGTTGGCATAGGTATATATGTGCAGAGGTAGGCTATAAATCCATTCAGTCGACTGACAAAACTTGTTCAAAAGTAAGTGACTTGCATTGGAGCTTGAATTTTTGAATGTTTTAACAGGTAAATGAAAGTTATGAAATATGTTGTTCAAAAGGCAAGTACGGTACTAAGCTTCAAAAAGATAGCTGAGCATTTACTTAAAAATAACAAATAAATAGTTTAACTTACATACAAACAAACAGTACCAAACTGTATGAAACAAAAAGAGTAGCAGCATTATGCAAAAATTGAACCTCCGATTTGGCCTATTTTCCTATCAAGATTCCCTTATGCGTTTTGCCTGTTTTTGGAAGTATTGAGGGATTGAGTGCAGAAAATTCTGCAATTCTCAGCACAAAAGTTTCCCCAATTCCCTTTATAAACAGGCTATGACAATGAAACATGCCATGAAGAAAAAGAACACTGTGAGTTACTAACATGGATAATAAACCCATAAACATCCTCTGGCAACTTCTCACCCTATTATACAAACAGGTCAACAAAGCCTTGGTGGTATTCATTCAGAAAAACATCACGATACCTAAATTTAGCCTACCCTCGATTTATTTTATTTTTTTGGCTACTGAGCACCTTATGGTGTGTGAATGTCCAATTTAACTTAAAAGGCTAAATACCATACGTCAAACAAAAAATTAATAAAAAAATAATAAAACAGTTGGCTACTACTGTTCTTTAGGAACAACATCTTAGACTGAAACCCAGGACTACTGGTACAAACTTCAAGTACAATACATTATGCATTGTTCAATTTCATCAAATAATGTACATTGGCAACCACAAATAATGGACACACTTTTATATTAGAATTGACAGAATTCACCTCGTGTGAGGCCAAACAGTAGCCTTCTTTTTTTTTTGCGAGAGGCTTTGACGTTTTACGCAACCTCAGGTTAAATTGTACAGTCAAAAAACAAAGGTCTTAACAGCTTAAGAGATATGTGAGCCAGGGTCCGGGGAGCGCGCGCAAAATATGAAGTCTTTGCTCATATTTTACGACTTAATATGCTTAGAAACAACAACAGGCTACAAAAATACCCCAAATGTTGTTGTGTCCTCCCCCCCCTCTTCTTTTTTTCCTCTCCAGATGGAACATTAAACACTAGCAGGAGATCACTGAAGATGACACCATAGAACTGTAACCAGATGCAATTGGTCTATCTGACAAACTTCAAAAGTGCGTTTTTTTTTACGTACCATTGGGATAATACTGTGTATGAATGTATTAAAGGCCAGGAATGTAACTTGAGATCACAGATAAACAACAGTATGCCCTTATGTCATACAAAACACTACAACTCATACACAAGATCCCACCCACACCCAAATCCATTTACAACACTTTGATTGTTTCGAACGTTAACCTAGAAGATACTTAGATGTGCATGGAGGGGCAAGCGGACAGCTAATGTAAAGAGCCCTGTGCCAGGGATTTGTTGGGCAAGAGCCCCCCACTCTCCCCTCTCCGGAAGTCTCTCACGCGTCGTTCTGCTCTTGAAGTTCGGTGTTGTTTCCGAACAGGATGGCTAGCTGCTCCTCGTAGTTTGCGATGTTCCTCTTCATGATGTCCATGCAGGGACCCAGGAGCCTCTCAAAGGCCTGCACGTCCAGCACTGCAACACAACACCAATACACGATTAGCAAACCCAGTTACAAGTCAGCCATGACGGGAAGGACATATAGGTAGTTACTGGTCAGCCATGATGAGAAGGACAGTCATATACGTAGGTAGTTACTGGTCAGCCATGATGAGAAGGACAGTCATATAGGTAGTTACTGGTCAGCCATGATGAGAAGGACAGTCATATACGTAGGTAGTTACTGGTCAGCCATGATGAGAAGGACAGTCATATAGGTAGTTACTGGTCAGCCATGATGAGAAGGACAGTCATATACGTAGGTAGTTACTGGTCAGCCATGATGAGAAGGACAGTCATATTGGTAGTTACTGGTCAGCCATGATGAGAAGGACAGTCATATAGGTAGTTACTATTTGAAAATACTGGTACGGACACTATAACAGGAAGTCATTTGACGGCAATAAAGTGAAACTCAGGATCAAAGCAAGTCAGGTGTGAGAATAAGGTATTGATAATGACACGGATTATAGAGGTCACACCCGTAGCCCTGCATACACTCTATCTCAGCAATGGTACTTGGTGCCAATCAAACTACAATCCCCAGGCCAAATCCCAGTGGCTCGTTGTTGAACTGCTTCGGCGATTGTAGTTCTTGTCGAACTAGCTCTGGAGTTCAAAAATGGTGGAAAGGAACTTTCAGTGCTCGGCGTGGCTGGTGTACCTATACACTTGACGCTCCCCAAGGCGTAGGCGGAAGCAGCCCGGGGCTTGTTGGTGACCAGAGACAGCTCCCCGAAATACTGCCCCCTGCTGCACATGGCGATATCCACCTCCTCCTTCCTGGTCTGTGCCGCCATGGAGCGGGAACGACAAACAACAAGAAACACAGACGATCTATTGCCTTCTCCGTAAAAAGCAAAGAGGTTGCGAACGTGGCGTTATGACGACAGTGTAACATGTGACGATACGCATTGTGATGGATGCACAGGGGGGAAGGACCTCCAGGCTGGCAGCCTTACCGTGCTTCTCCTCATGGTGATCCTGACCTGGCCAGACTCCACGATGTAGAAACAGTCCGCCATGTCCCCCTACACGGGGAACCACCACAGGCATGTCGTTGGCTACGAGTACGGGTCGCAGAAATGCGTGTGTCTAGATCCCACGCACGTGCGTGATACAGATAGGTCTGTACGCGTGATGGGTTGGCGAGACGTACCTGACAGATGATCTGTTCCCCGTCATTGTAGGCTCTGGTGGACAACACATCGACCACTCTCATTCTCTCAGAGGGCTGCAAAGGGGGGAGAGGAGGGATATCATCGTCTTATAGCGGTGGGAGTTTCCAAGTGTGGCTTTCGGAATGTTGCTAAGATTGTGTTCATGTGCAACAAGGGTTGGCCGATTTTTGCCCATGGGTGGTCATTTCCCCGCCCGTTACATTTATTCATACATTGACCCATCCATCCATCCATCAACAGCTCCAACTCTCTTCTGTTTATTCAGTCGATCATTCACTGGGTACGTTCCCCACCCATCCATCCAATGTACTTATGGACAGCTCATGACGACATCACTGCTCTCCAGCAGGGGCTGTTGGCCGGACTCCTACCTCAGGGGAGGTGAGCAGAGGCAGGGGCTGTTAGCCGGACTCCTACCTCGAGGGAGGTGAGCAGAGGCAGAGACTCGATGAAGGTCTCGTACATCCTCCTCTTCTTGGCGTTGTTCTTCACGATGATCCTCCGGAACGTCAGCCTGTCCTGGAACACAGAATCACCCGCTCAAACCCTTCCCAGTGGACAAACACGGCTGGAGCAACGTGGCCCCGGGGGTGGAAACATGGGGTCTCCGTCCTTTCTCTTCGGTGTAGAGATGTGAGGGGGGGGGGGGGCTGTATGGCGGAGCCAGGTAACGTGCTTCAGTGTTGCTTACAAAACTCCTGATTCCTCCTCCACCCATGGTGGTCATCTTGGGGTCGGGTGGAATGTGTGTGTGTGTGTGTGTGTGTGTGTGTGTGTGTGTGTGTGTGTGTGTGTGTGTGTGTGTGTGTGTGTGTGTGTGTGTGTGTGTGTGTGTGTGTGTGTGTGTGTGTGTGTGTGTGGGTTATGTCACATCACCAACACTGGCAGACCTTTCACTACAGCTAGTACAGTGACCTTCTGTACAGTTAGTACCAAAAACAACAAGTCATGCCCAAGCCGCCAGGTGAAACTGGGAACGGTCGAACTTACCAGACACCAGAGGGCCCCAGCGGACGTAGCGATGATGGTGGCAGCCCTGGGGGTGTTGTACATCAGAGCCAGCTCCCCAAAGCTGCCACGGTTGTTGTAGCAACCCACCACGCGCTGCAACCCGTCGGTGCTCACCAGGATGTCGAAGTTCCCTCTGAGGAAGAAGACGTTTCATAAAGACACAGGAAGAAACAAGCTCCAGGTCTGCCGTTCTGTCGACGGCAACTCGACCCTACCCACCACGGACACCCGACTCGGGCGACGACGCCTTTTGGAAAGCTGCCGAAACACGGGCCTTACCTTTCGATGACGTAGAAGTTATCCCCGTCCTCATCTTGGTCGATGATGTGTTCGCCGGATTCCACCGGCTTCTCAAACATGGCGTCCAGGACCTGGGCCATCTGCTCCTGTTTAAGCGGCGACAGACAGAAACGCGGACACGTTAGCGCACACGGGGGTGAGAACGCTCGTGTAGGCAGGGATTGGGTCGCCTCAGTGTGGGTATGCCGTAGTATCCACCATCTTGAGCCTTCTGGTGATTGAGCGGGTGCATATATACGTGTTGTCATTTTACCGGGTCTAAGTTCTTGAACAGGAGGATGTCTTTGCAGGCCTCCTGTAGCCTGTGTCTCTGCTCGTCGGTTTTGGGGTGGGTTATCTGAGAAAGGGAGAGAGACGTCGACTGAACATGGCGGGATTGCAATTGCAGGGGGTCATTATCTAGCGTTGGGGCTCTACGTCCAAAGTAACGACGAGAAATCTTACTCTGGGCTCCTTATCTTCCTCTTCCTCGTCGGGATTGAACGCCTCCGCACACACTGTGAAAACACATGCGCGTTCCATGTCATTCCATGTCCCTGAGAATACGTCTGTATTTAAGGCAGTTCCCTAGATGGTTACCAAACACCCAACCCTGAGAGGGATGCTCAAATAAATAAATGAACTGTTCAAATTCTATTCACCTCTTGCGATTCGTTCTTGCACGAGGAGCGTGATCTCACAACAATCTAATGCTTTCATGAGTTGGAAAACCTGTGGTAGGCAGTTTGGTCCTGCTATTATTATCGGTAATTCTGATGACAGCGGCAGAAGCTGTCCTTGTTGGATCGATTGTCCCAGCCAGAGACATAGAATATCTCTTCTGTCTGCCAACACACACTTGTTCTGGGGGACATTCAACCTATTCAGAGGGTTGTTCAAAACCGAACTACAATAAAAAAAAATACAGACATTGAGTCCTTACCTGAGGATCTTCTCATGAATCTGTTGATCACAGGTGCTGTACACAGGGCAAAGGAAACACGACAAAGTTCCTGAATGGCAGGTTAGACTAATTATATTACTTTACTGGCTTGACAGACAATAACTTCTTATAGAATGAGTCGTTCAGAGTATGTGTTGGGAACACAATAAGTAACGTTACGCTTTAAGAGCCTGCCTCATGCCCTGATGAAGCCAAGTGCATTTGGGGGCATGAGGGGACCAAGTTACTAGCAGTCTAGCAAGATACACTTTCTAGTTACTTGCAAGATACACAGATTGTGCAGAGTAGTAGTATTATGTTGCACATTACACTTCACATGACCTGGCATCTGACAGTGATGGAGACCAGATTCCCTCAAATCTAGCTAGCTAGCTATCTTTCTTTGTGTGGTCAGTGCGGGTTGGCCCGCTTAGCAGACACCAACATCATTAGCTGATAGTTGCTAACGTGTATTATGACTAGCCACAGTATCCAGCAGGTTGTGCTTATCGACATTGGTTTCATACCCACGAATTCTTCATCGTCTTCGTCGTCTTCATCATTTTCAGAGTCAATCTGCATCGCCTCCTCTGCAAAGTTGACCGCCCTCCCGCCTCCAGGGCGAGAAGTAGCGTTAGCCGAATTTCTAGCATTGTCAAAGGCGGCTCCTCTCGTCCGATTTTCTTTGAGTTGACTGAAATACTGCAAGGCAAAGTCCAGAAGGTCTCCGGGTTCTGGTTGATTCCTTAGCACTTCAACCGTAAAGCTTTGCAACAGCTCCGTTAGTCCGTCTGGAATTTCAATACTCATCTCTGAATTCAGTCTTTTGAGGCGCCCAGAGGAGCAACACAGTAAATAGGAAAAAAGGTTCCAGCTACCGTTAGCTTGTTGCTAACAAGGATTGACAGTCCACTTCCAAGGATGCTTCAAGGAGAACTAGGAGTAAAAATGGAATCCAAGACCATGGCGAGTTGCTACAACAAATCTGGCTAACGTTATCTCCATTCTCGATCTCGGTTCAAGTGTGTCTCACAAACCGCCTTTTGATGTCAACTGCATGAAAATGGCTGTAAAAATGTAGCATCACTTTTGCTGCTGGCTACAGGAAACCCACGCATGTGACCCGCGTAACTATGGCAACCACCCTCCTCGAGCCGATGGCAAATGACGAAGCGCGGTTGCACAGTCATAGAAATAGATTTAGAAGAGCAGTCATGACGAAAAGGGAATTTACACATTTTAAACGCATTTGAAACTTACAAAAAAGCTGTTAAAAGTTACGTTTTATTAGGTACAATCAAACTCTGTGGAAGGGAGTCCAAGCAAGGAGTGGTTCATAAGAGCGGATGGGTGCATATTAATTTTTGCAAATAGATTCATTTTTAATGAATGTCTAAATACAGTAACTGACCCCCTTAGAACATAAACTGGGTTGAGACCCAAAAAAGGGAATTTTCTTTGCCTAGGCTTCATAATGGCTGTTCGGTTCTCTTTGATAACATTTAATTGGCTAAAATGCAGTCCGATATATTGATGTACATTCATATACATGTATTTTTTTGAGTACATACCCGAAGTTATAAACAGTACCCAATATGACTACATTTCTGTAAAATGCCTCTCTTTCTGACAGATGGTGGTGGAGAGCAGTGGCCACATTGTTACACACACACACACACACACACACACACACACACACACACACACACACACACACACACACGGCTTCTTCACCACTGGAGCCCACTTCCTCTGGGACACAGGAAAACATGATGCATTGATTTACTTAGCACAGAAGCTGATTTATTTAGCTACAATGGTGCCTGGAACTCATCTGCATACTGTACTGATGAAACAACCTTACTTTGGGTTTTGAGAGAATATTTTTGTTTGTTTGTTAATGATAATGAAATAACGTTAATGAAAACATGTCAATTAAGTACAAATCTGAGCAGTCTTTGCATAATGAAGCAGAATAAAAGCATTGAAATGTGTATTCTACAGTTGCCTGCAATTCTACTTTGAGGGGACAGTGAAGTATCTACTTTGGGAACATCCAGATACTCATCTTGGACTCAAATGTGTGTCTCACTCCACTCTGTTTCTGCCAGGAACCTTGAAAATGTTAAGAGTTCAGTGGTCGTTGAGTAGAGCTGGAGGGGTGGCCATTTTCTTCTTGAACCCTTATTGTCTGTCAATGGTGACAGCCCTCTCAGTAATAACGGCGTATGAGGGCAGCCCTCTCAAACGTGACCCCCCTCAGCAGTATCCCCTGAGTCACGCAGACTCTTCTGGTGTTTCTGTTGCCATCAGGCCAGCACAAGTCCTGCAAGTCACACACAATCTTAACTAGTGCGTGTACTCCGTAAAACAAAAGTGCTTGCTGTGTGTGTGAGTCTGTGAATGCGTGTAGAAAACGTGTTCGTCGGTGTGTACAAGCGTATATACAATGTGTGTTATACACACAAGTGTCCGTTGACACCCCCCCCCCCCCCCCGCCGCCTCCAACACCCTACACCGACCGCTTCTCCACCCCCTGCTTAATGCCGAGCACCAGATGCAGGAACCAGTTGAACTGCACCGTCCAGCCCTTGTCCCTGCAGATCTCGATCTGGTCCAGCAGGTGGCGCTGGGCGTCCTCCTCGGTGCGGCCGACGGTCAGGGCCTCGCGGATGTACTCGATGTCCTCCTTGCTGGTCAGCTGGGGCATGCCCGTCATCAGCATCATGGAGAACAAGATGATCAGCAGGTTGGTGTGGTGCCTTAGAGCCAGGTAGGCCCGCACACACACATCCTGGGTGTGTGTGTGAGAGAGAAAGAGAGAGAGAGAGAGAGAGAGAGAGAGAGAACAAGTTTGACGACTCGGTTATTGTGGGCTATGGATATAGCAAATGTGGTAAACAAAAAGGTTAAATACATCGTTCTAACACATCATCAATGTTTAATACATCATCATTCAAGTGTGTACATCTTTTTTCTCCTCACACCTGGAACTTCTGGAAGTTTGGACTGCTCTTTTTGGAAGAGGTGCCCATGACATACAGGAAATCTGGGGTCAGAACAAAGGGGACCCGCTCCTTACTGATCCCCAGGAAACTCTTGTAATTCCCCAGGATGTGTCCAAAGTCAATGTGAAAAAGATTCCCTGAGAGAAGGCACACAAATGGAAAATAAACCTACAAAACTGTCATTGAGTGCAATGAAGTCAAGAGTTTTTTTCTGTTTTGGTATGACGTCGGGAAAACCGCTGTTGGCCGTGTTACCAGATTCGGTGACCATGATGTTGTCGTTGTGGCGGTCGCCTATTCCGAGGACGTAGGTGGCCACGCAGTAACCACCGCAGGAGTACACAAAGCGCTCCACGGCCTGTTGGAACTTGGGGGAGGGGGGAGGGAGGGAGGGGTTGAAGGGAGAGGAGGAAGGAGAGGATGAGAGTGGGAGGAGAAGGAGGTGGAGGAAGGAGGGAGCGAGATTGAGGAGGGGGACAAGGAGGGGGTTAGCAGGATGCGGTGGAGGAAGAAAGGAGCAACGAAGGGGGGAGAGGGGAGAGGAAGGGGAGGAAGAGAGAGAGGGAAAAAAAAAGAGTAGAGACAGCAAAGGTGTTTCATTTTTGGTTTTTCAGAAGCGCCACGCTTCTCTCTACCCAACATATTTGCATAGTCCACACAAAACCAAACAAAATGATGCAAACCCAGAATGAACATTTGACTAGCCATGTTTAGTATCACCACAGCCCTTCCGTGGTACACTGGCTGTTGTTTGATAACACAACTAAGCTCACACTGGCTATACATTTGTTGAAATCAGGTACACTGCTATATTTTGAACACAAAGAAAGGAACTTTCCCATAATAGCCACACAAGCAAGACCGTGCAGGTGCTGAAGCAACCTTATGCGTCTACGGTTGAAGACAAAGAGAGAAGCAGAGGAGACAGGAAGTGGTGTTTCCTTCCTCTCCAGGCGCAGCTTCTAGAGCCTTCCCCCTCAGATTAGCGCGGCCGTTAGCGGCGGGGAGTGCTAGTGTGCTATACCCAGCCACCTACCTTCTCCTCGCTCACACACTTGTCCCGGAGCCACTGGTGGAGGATCTCGTCCTTGAAGGCGCCGGTGCTGCCCACGACGCTCTGCTGGATGTTGGCGATCGTGGTGGCGTCCTTCACGATCTCAATCATCCCTGGAGAGGGGATTGTAATGTCAGTCAGAATGTACACTGCACAGTTGCTTCGAAAATGTGAACAAACTATGGTTTAGTGAACTGGAGTGAGGATGGAGGGGGGAAAGAGAGCGAGAGAGGGAGAGAGAGAGAGAGAGAGAGAGAGAGAGAGAGAGAGAGAGAGAGAGAGAGAGAGAGAGAGAGAGAGAGAGAGGGAGAGGGAGGGAGGAAGAGAGAAAGGGAGCACAACAAAAGAAAGAAAGAAAGAAAGAAAGAAAGAAAAAGCGTGCGACAGAGATGGAGAGGAAATGTCTACATTTTGTTGGGAATGGTTTGGAATTGAGATGAATGGGAGGATGCAAGGCAGGGACGTGAACACAAGCATGAGTCTTCTAAGGAAATTACAACAGTATCACCCCTCCACCGTGTGCATTAAACCCAACAGTCAGACTCACCTATCTTGTTACCTGTGGAGATGCAACCGTATGGTAACAAAGACAGATCCAGAGATTCCTCCTCCCAGATGGATTCCATGATCAACAGAATCTATGGCAATGACACGTGACAAAGGGGATTAGAACCAACAACCTATTGTTGTTTATAATAGTCTTATATGTGAATGTGGTGCACAGTATAACATACAGTATAATAGTATAATGCTACTGTATGTTTTTAGTTCTAGGCCCATATGTAGACATCTTGGAATATGGACAATATGGACAGCTTGCTGGGCATTGTCCTGCGTGTCCCTCCCTGTCCAGCTGTCCCACCTGCAGGATGAGCATGTCCTGTCGGAGGTCGTCCCCGTCCTTAAAGATGACCCCGATGGTGTCAGTGGACAGGGTGGTGGGGTCTGCTCTCTTGAACTGCAGCCACAAAGGCTTCTTCTTGGACGCCATGACTTTGCACTGCTCAATCTAAACACAGGGCACACCTGCGAGTCAGGCCAGGGAAAGCTTTCGTGTGGAGAGGGATTCCAGAGAGGAGTTATGGAGTTATGGATGGGGGAGAGAAGGAGATTGGGGAGAGATTGGTAAGGGAGGAGTTGGATGGGGAGAAGGAGAGGGATGAGAGAGAGGGAGGATGAGGGAGAAGAGGAGAGATTAAGTGAATAAGGGGTTGGAAGGACAGAGAGGGGAGAAGGAGGAGAGAGAAAACAAATTGAGTGGAGAGACAAAGAGAACAAGAAAGGAAGACTCGGAAGGGGGGAGAAGGAGAGGGATGAGAGCGAAACCGCGCGCGAGAGAGAAGAAGAGAGATGACGAGAACCCACGCTCACGAATGAGGAGTTTGAAGGAGAGAGAGGGAGGAGCGACAGAGACAGAGAGGGGCGTGTCCTCACCACCAGGGCTCCAGCTCGCAACCCGGGGTCATAGGGAACCCTGAAGCTCTCTGGCAGACCCGACGTCTGCAGGTTCTCCAGCTTCTGCCTCAGCTGGAGCACCACTGGAACGACGCCATGGATCACAAACACATCCCATCATTCGACTACCAACCAAATATTTGATCATTTCTTCGTGCTTTATGTTTACAATGACTTACAGTGAGCGGAGTACGTTTTCTATCGCTGGAAATCTACATGTAATGTACAGTTTGTATGAAGCTTATACAAGCCGGGGTTGATTTCCAATACCTTGTGAGGAGACATCATATTTGTCAGCAGACATGGCCTTGATGTCACGGGTGACTTTCTGTAATGCTTCAGTCATTTCCACCTAAATAGTACAAATAGCAGGTCAGATTTGCACTTTACTATGTGTTGATATCAGTATGTTTACCTTATTGAACATGATGACAAATGTGAAATTGAGCGATACTTCTGTTTATAGTTGGTGCTTCCGACTAACTATACATGTACCTATCCACCAACCCGTAGCCTTGTCACACAAAATACCCAAACGAGTTTGAGAATTGTTGAGAAATCCTTTCTAATACTTAAACACTTGACGGGTCTTTTCTGATGCAAACCGGTGAATGAATAGTCAAGGATATAAACACCGCCCGTACGACACACTACAGATACTTGAAAGGACATGAAACACTATGAGTTTTGTTCAACCGTCCGGGTGTACAAACAGTGTGTACCTGGCGTTTGAAGTCATGTAGCATGGCCCCTCCACATCCTCTAAGGTAGGCCTCTAAGAGTACTGCGTATCTCTGCTGGTAGTGCATAGACTGAGCGATCTCACTCCGCAAGAACCAGAACAGGAAATGGCCGATCCGCTTACTCTGCACGTACACACAGACCGACACACCCACACACACACACAAACACACACACACAGAGACAGATATTCATTGACCCACTGTGAAAAATGACATTAGTTAAAGCAGAAGTGAATCTGTTGGCTGTCTGTACTAGACATGAATATGATGTGTGTGGAGTCGGAGCAGTGGTTACGGGGCGTTGAAGAGTTCTTACTCTGAGAGCACGCTTCAGCAAAAACCTGGCCAAGGCACTGTCATGGTACGGCTCGAATTTCACCGCCTACAGAGAGAGACAGACAGACAGACAGACAGGCAGGCACAGACAGGTAGACAGGCAGGTAGACAGGCAGGGAGACAGGTAGACAGGCAGACAGGCAGACAGACAGGCAGACAGGCAGGTAGACAGGCAGACAGATAGACAGGCAGGTAGACAGGCAGGGAGACAGACAGGCACACAGACAGGTAGGCAGGCAGGGAGACAGGCAGGCAGAGAGACAGGTAGACAGGCAGGGAGACAGACAGGTAGGCAGGCAGGCAGATAGACAAGATCAGATAAACAGACCCATACAAGAATAAAGTTTCCCCCCGAGCTGAATGATCTAAACACGACGGCAAGCTCAAATTAAACAGACATGGTGAAACACTTATTTGCATGTCACACCAAGAGCTCTTTGTTGGATGTGCCTGGACAGGTGGCAATTTATTTGACAGTTTGATACTGATGCACGACATATGCAAAATCAGAATAACTCCAGTTAGAAGGAAAAGAGGAAGCCCAAATCCAACATGTGACCCTTCTGTTACTCAGAGGCCAAACACTTTCACCGAGCCCCACCGATTGGTCAAGATGGAAGCCCATCTTCTGCTCTCACCTGCACCAGCTGCAGCAGGTAGCGGAGGACGTCGTCGTCCCCCAGGGTCTCCAGCTTGTGCACGGCCATGGAGCGGACGTGGGCGTCCGAGTAGTGGCAGTCCAGGAGCTGCATGGCCAGCCCCACGTCCAGGCCGCTGCGGTCCCACACCACGCTCTTCTCCAGCAGCCGGTGAGTGGCCAGCACCGCTGCCTGGTCCCCCCACTTCACCGAGCCGAGCAGCTTGGGGTAGGCCCTGAGGGGGTTGGACGCACGGCCCATGGGAGGAAGGTCGAAGGGAAAGGAGATCCAAATGGGATGACATGAGCGTATTTGAAATCCGAAACATGGGATGTGGAGTCCGAATTGATATGAGTGGGACTGTTGTGCTATGTGAGGTGGGTGAATTTGTTGTTTGTCTGGGGTCAGCCGGAGGTGCCCACCTGGGGTGGCGCATGCACTCGTGTTTGAAGTGCCACAGCAGCTCTTTGTCCTCTGGGCTGAGAGGGTTGAGAGGGTCTGTCTCCACGATGGCTTCAAACTGCTTCCTCAGGTGGTTGGGCATCTCTCTCTGGACTCTCTCCCCTCCCTCGGCCTCCGCCCCAGCCCCAGCCTCCCGGACCTCCCTGCTCTTGGGCAGGGCCACAGGGTAGCAGTATTTATCCAGCAGGATGGCTACGGCCATGGACGAGTCCTTCTCGGGGTTGGTGGCCGAGGTGAGCTTGTCGGCGTTGACGCTGCTGTTGTCCTCGCTCTTTTCCGGCATCTTCCACATGTGGAGGATGAACTCGCCCTGGCGCAGCAGGGAGCGGTGGTCCACCAGCAGGAGGTTGACGTAGTAAAGCAGGCGGCTTTTACTGCTCTTCCCTTCGCCTCCGCCTCCACTGTTGTCCTGGTAGGTGCTCGCCTTGAAGGTCTGAGGCTGGGCTTTACCACAGGATACCTGCGCTCGCAAGAGAACACGCCGTGACAACCACATACTCTAGGGCAGTCGACTGTACAGAACAATGCCAATAGCAGAGAGAGAAGAATGGAACTATAACATCATTGAATTGAACTGAAAGGCGAACCTAAAAGCAAGACTGCTTTACTGCGAGTACACCATGTCCTACATCTAAATCTGCCAGCTCTTAACATAGTGATCTCTATGATGATCGCTAAGTTGATGTCTGAGAATAAGAACGTATTTAAAGATGTGCATACTTTGGGAGGGGTTGGGGGGTCTCTCTGCTTCATTTGTTGATAGGCATGCAGGAAATGGCCTGAGCCTGATTCAAAACCAGGGCCCCACGTGCTCCACCAGGGCACACCAGAAATCCAAATGTTTTTGAGGTAAACACTGCCTCACCTGCAGGCTGAGGCGTGCCCCCTTGGGCAGATCCCGGATCCTAATATCAAACTCCAGCCAGGTGTTCCACAGCACCTCCTCGGTGAAGGGCTTGGAGGAGGTCTTCTGTTGGGCCAGCAGCTGTTGGCCGTGGAAGATGCTGGCCTCCACATACACGATGAGCTCTGGGTTACGAGGCAGGGTCGGGATGTCGACGCCCAGGATCTTCACCCTGAACTTCCGGTGGCAGTCCCACAGGGAGATGGTGAACACACGCTCATGATCCTTCTCATCGATGGTCAACTGCTCGTGGGTACCTGAGGAGAGAGTGGTAAAAAAAATTGTATAAAATCACTGACATGATATTTTAACTATTAAAGGGACAGTTCACACTAAACTCAAAATACAATTTCTTCCTTTCACCTGTAGTGTTATTTATCCATCCAATAAAAACAATCATTTGAAATCTATGCAACATACCTGCTACTCCAGTACAGTCATCCACTTGGGCCCAGTCCTCTTTCTGGACCAAGTCCAGATCCGGGTTTGGAGGTGACTCCAGAACCAGGTGAATCTCCTCCCCGTTCTTCAGACACTGCCGGACCCGGTGGAAGTCTCTGATTGGATGGTTCCCAAAGAGGTACTCCTCCCTCCCGCAAACCCGCAGGACGAAGTCCGCCTCGCTGAAGTTCTCTGGGATTCCCAACAAGGCCCTCTTGTTGGCTACCTTAGCGAAGAAGCTCTTCAGAACCTGGTCAGGCGTGTCGTCGATAGCCACCTTGATGGTCTGGCTAGCCGTGCTGCTGTGAACGACCAGAAGGATGTGGTTGTTGCTCACTTTACTGAGCAGGTACTCCGGCAAGGGTTTGGACTTGATCCAGGGGTCCATAGAGTAAAGTTTGGGATCGCGGTCTGACAGCTCGATCTTGCGGGGGGTCAGGAGCTTCCTGCGGGTGAACTCCAACTCGTCGTCATGCACGTTGCTGACGTCGGTGACGTCATAACCGATGAGGTAGTTGAGGTACCTCTGGTACTGGAGGGACTCGTCTGAAGGCTGGGGTCTGGAGACCAGGTGGATCTTACCCACATCCTTCTTTAGGGCTTTGAGGATTAACCAAATACAAATTCATAGGCAAAGTCATTAAAAAAAAGGTCAAATTCATAATAATGGACTACTTTGATACAGGAATTATTGGTTTTTATCCTGCCAGGATCCGGATTCTTAATGCCACGTTTTGTACACAGTTATTATGCATCCATGTTTCCTCTCTGTCTATAAATCCAAAACAACTGCTGCTTTTTAACCATTACATCCCCCCCCCCCCCCCTTCCTCCTCAAAACACACAAACCTTTACCTTTCCAGTAGCGAATGCAATCTAGGGTTTGGAACACCTGGTGTTTGTCATAAATCTCGCACCAGTTTCCTTTCTTCTTGTAGAGGAGGATGCAATGGTCTGGAGAGTATTTCTGGTAGAACTCCGGACAAAGGTTGGTGGCCACTGCCCTTAACCAAACCTGGGCTTTCACCTGCTCCACGGTCCAGTTTCCTGTCACCTCTAGCAGCAGGGTGTCTGGGCTGCGGCCTGTCTTGGTGGTGGTTGGGAGTGCAAACTCAATGGCTATCTGGTCCATGGCTACTGAAGAGGTGGAGGTGATGGGTTTCATCTTCCTTCTTCTCCTTCGGTTATCTTCTCTGAGGACTACTGGTTCTTCATCACTCATTTGCTGTTCCATAACCTGATTCGTCTTTTCGCCATCGTAGGAAAAAGGGAAGAGTGTGAGATGTTGATACTCACAAACGTCTTAGGGCAGCATCAGACATCTCGTTCTCTCCTCGTACTAATAAACGTTTCTTATCCTGGCATGTGGTGTAGCCTTCACGACTTGTGCTACTTCTTCTTTCACATTTACAGCAAAGGAAGTGTTGCAAAACAGGAAGCCTGGCAAAAACACTGTCAACTGCAGTCTACGTTTTAATTACCATTATTAACTAAATAACATGTTCATGGTTTTTACAGGAACCTAGCCTGTATATAAATATAATGTATTCGTAATAGTAAACAAACGGTTATGAATGCATCATCCCAAAACTTTATGAACCGTTAACAACCTTAAATCTTTATGGAGTAACGGTTCAGCAGCAAATACTCGTCAGGCGATTATTCCTTGACTTTCAATGTAAAACTTACCGCTCAACGCAGACACAAAAACGCCACACAAACAAGACTTTACATTTTACGTTGGTTTAACAGTCACTAAACCTTTTTCTGAAGTGATTCAGGAGTTTGAGAATTTTGCTATGTACGCCTCCGCTGTTTCTCCGTCGCCTTCAGTAGTTTGCATAGCCTACTGCTTATTGGTTGCTGAGTTATACTGTTAGGATTCATAAGTGTAGTTCTGAGCGCAGAAATGTCCTTGCAATTGGACTACATGCAACTGGTTTAGCAGACAATCATATTGGCATTTGATTTTGATTGGCAAACGTTACAACAATTTATTTGAATGGTATTTATCATTATAGCTACTCATAATAAGATCGATAATCCATATTGCAATAGAGTGTGCTCCATTTAGGATATGATCAATAATATATCAGTATAATGTATTTTCCCCCCAAAATGTAGACCCTAACCCTAACCCTAATAAAATGAGAAGTTTTCGTTTCCATTTTGTAGGTTAATTGTGTTGAGGAAATGAAACTACAAATGTGGGTGTGCTGGTAGGCTAGTAATAGCCTACTTAAATATTATCAGAGCCTGTTTAAGGATATATATTAGACATTCTTTGATATTATGATCTTGTAAAAACGCAGACGAATGACCTGTTTTAAAACAGTGCCATCTGCTGGTTCTTCTGTTTACAGCCACTGTGCGATATTTTTGTATATTGATAATAAAATTGTATTTTGTTTCACCGGGAACTCGGCACTACGCCTGGTTGCAATACCAGGTAAAAAAAAAAACTGGACTGATTAGGTTTTTTATTTCATAATTCTATTGCAAATTCAACATCAATGTATATGCAGTATTTTCCATATTTGCGCCTCAGGAAATCTCACACTGCTATAGTCTAAAATAACGCTACATTTCGTCTTGAATTCATTTGAAAATGTCTCCCGTCGTCGCAGTCGGATGATGACCAATACTCGCTAAAACCAAAAGGATTTTATGGTTTATGCATTTCCATAAATGCTACGTCATTGCCTGTACCTAGTTCCGTGTGACGGGCGGCACTGTTAGGCCCACCCCCCTCGATTGGTTCACCGTCCTTCCCCAACAAGGGAACTAGGTTGTGATCGAGTCCCTGGCACATACAGCGTAACAATACTGACAACCGTAACTGATACCAAGGGGGAAGATGGAGCACAGAGACGCCGATTTCAACATATTGCTAGCCACTGATTCCTACAAGGTGAGTGCTCGACGCCGGTGTATAGGTGATATTTTCAGGGCTGCTATCGTAGTCGGTCTGCAGGTCCAGTGAATAAAAAGAAACTCAAGGTGGTTCCGTCTTCCCAAGGCCATCACGCTTGCCTAGCTTGGTCGCTGTGTGTGTGTATTCGCTAGGCCAAATGGGGAGGAGGGATTGAAGACAGTAAGGTGGTACCAACATTTAAGAGCATCTTTTCACAATTTTAGACCAAGATGACTGACTGAACTTCTACCGGCGAATTTAGCTTGCTACGCCACCCACTGATGGCACAGCTTCATGCCTCTGCTGGTGCTAGCAGTTAGCAAGCTAGCTGGCTAAGAAATTATAAAAGAGGCTGATCGGTGTTGAGACTGTACGGGTAGGCTTATGGTAAGCCTTTTTAATATTTAATCAGTAGACTAGCGGTAAATATGAATTGTAGATATCTACAATTCAATGTTGACATGTTGCAATTCCAAGTCAATATATCAATAATGTGATTTTGACTAGTAAAGAAATCTACAATTAAGTAATCACTTGTCAATGTTGATGCTTGATATCAACAATTCAATTATTACACGTGGAAATGTTATTGTAGACGAGTCAACTTTTCCCATTGACTCCTATTCAAAGGATAAAGGCTATCTTCTAATTGAAAAGGCGGTAGATCGTGAGCTGTATGAATGAAGCGATGGATAAACCAGCAAGGAGGACAAGCTAGCTAGTAAGCAAACATCTACGAGTCATTCATCCCCCATTACCGATAAGTGCATCCGACACGAACTGAATCAAAAGCGAAACTTTGCAGAAAGCTCTTAGGGATAGGCCAGTTTTATATTGAGCAATCCTTTATCAAGGTCGACAAGTGCGTAGCAAACGTAAGTTATGGCTAACTCATTATACAGTCATGTGCTTTTTTGAGTTTAGCATTACAAACTTGTCTTAAGTTAAAATGATCTTATTCTTGGAACTATGTATCTGGGTATATCCTGCTTAAGATTTAGTAGGAATATTATCCAGCTGTCATGACTGTGTCGCTGCAGTGCATGCACCGCTACGTGCGAGTCATTGCCCCTGATCGCGCGCACAAAGTGGGTGCCCGCGCGTGCATGCGTGTGTACAAACAGTTGCAACATCTGGCCGTAGCTCATTGATATAAAATTGGAGAGATTCAGATCGAAAGTCAAATGCCACAGAGACCAAGTCAAAACCTGTCATCTTATGTAGCAGTGAGTGAGTATACCATTCCCAAGCCATAAAAGTATTTCGCTCTGTGTGTATACTGTGTAACTTATGCAAATTGCAACTTCAAGACACAGCCAGAGAGAGGGAGAGGTGGGAGAATGAGGCATCTGTGGATTGCATGGGACAGAGCTGTAAAAGCCTGATTTTGTCCTGCTATTTGCATTAGTTGTTAACTCGGTCCAGTGCCCTGTGAAGCTCTCTCTCTCTCTCTCCTCTGTCTCTCTCTCTCTCTCTCTCCTCTGTCTCTCTCTCTCTCATCTGTCTCTCTCTCTGTGTCAATGGGTTCAGGGACTCATTTCTCATGTTATTATTATTGGGCCTTGGCTGATAAACCACTAGGCTATGAAAACAGATACACCCTGTCTGTCTGTCTGTCTGTCTAACCTGTCTGTCTGGTCCTTGGGATTGACCAAGCTTCTCTTCTGACCATATATCGAGTATAGATCTCACATGCTACGAATGCATAATAGGCCACTGTAACTGTACAGTTTGTTTGTTGAGCATTTTGTCGTTGCCACGGAGTGCCAACACTTACACACATTATCTTGTTGGGTCATTACTTAGAGGCGGCCTGTGGGGACACGGTTGGTTGTTTGTGTTGTCGGGGAAGGAAGGTGAGATTGCCTGTCCTGATTGGCTGGTAGCAGGACCAGGAAAGAGCTATGTGTCACTACATTTTCTGTGTGTACATTGTGGCCAAGCTAATCAATACAAACTGTAGCCTGAGGGTCATCCTATTCCCATCCGTCTGAATACTGTAGTCTTGTGCGTTCTTGTTCTCTCTATCTCTCCTTTATTGCCTTTTCCTATCATTTGGTTCCATTAGCTTGTTGCTTAAATACACAAACATGCACACATACCTGTGTCTCCCCGATGCAGCTTGTGGGTGGGTGGGCAAGTTCTTAAATGCACTCCTTTCATCTCCCACCCTTCAGCAATCCCCCTCCATCTTCTACCCTCCACCCCTCAGCAGCCCGGGTCTAGACACGACAGTTTAGTCATTTAGCAGATGCTTTTATCCACAGCCATGGACAAATAGTGCAGACAGAAAGTACACCACACGTTCAAGGAACCAAAGTGCATTTTCCTCCAGTGATTCAGAGGTCAGATTCAAGGAACAGTCTGTATCTACTTGCCACATTGCACACTTACCCAATCTCAGCTACCAGGCACGGTGAACAAAAACATAATACAACAGCACGGCAGTGACAACTCGTTTGTGTCTCCGGTCAACTCTTCCTCAAGGTCAGCTATAATGTCGATTCAGTCACCTGAGAATGAGAATTTGACAGAACACACATAACAGAAGACATACTTCACGTTTTTGTGTGATAGGAGGACATGTCCTTCAGCCCCAGCTGACAGATACCAGGCTACAGCTCGCTCTACCTGCACACTTGGTGTTGGAGGATCTCATCCAGTACGCCTGACTGGTACTGAGACATTGCATGTGCCAGGAAATCCCGCCCACCCCCAAACGTGTCTCGTTTCAATTGCCTGAGAGGGAAATGAGGATGCAGATTGTTGAATATTGTCTTGAGGCTGCATTGTTAAACGTGAAGCCAAGGAGCCTTTTCTGAAGGGCGAACCGCTAACCTCTCAACTTTTCTCTTTCCTCACTCTTTGCTTGCTTTTTTTCGTCTGCAGGTGACACATTATAAGCAGTACCCTCCCAACACAAGTAAAGTGTACTCTTACTTTGAGTGTCGTGAGAAGAAGAATGATCCGACCAAGAACAGAAAAGTCAAATATGACAAGACTGTGTTCTATGGCCTGCAGTATATCCTCCATAAATATCTGAAAGGTAAGAATTGATTCATACATTATAACACCTTGCTCATAAAACCTGCCCTCACGGATATTCATCAACCTTGGCCAAATATGAATTTGACAGAACCTTGACTTAAAAACTATCTTAGAAAACTATCTCTTAACCCTTGTGTTATCTTCGGGTCATTCTGACCCATCAGTCATTGTGACCCACCGTCGTATTGCGACAAATTTACCTCCTACAAAAACAAAGTGAAACATTTTCTTTTAACTGTCGGGCTGTCTCAGACCCCCCACATTGCAATGGTTAAAAGAAAATAATTGTTATTTGTTTTTGTATTGGGTAAAATTGGGTAAACACAACGGTGGTTCGTTATGAACCTTTGGGTCATGTGACCCGAAGGCAGCACAAGGGTTAAATGAACGTTTCATCACAGCTAGCTGGCTAGCTTTAATGGACGTAGCTATACCAGACATCTCGGCTAGAGAAGTTATCTATCTACAGTTGGGGAAATTGCTGATCCTCTCCATGTCTTCCGACTGCACCGTAGCCTTCATTTGATGTCACAAAATGATGCATGCGCACGCACACACAGATCCAAGGCCTGTTGCACAACAGCAATCTGTATATAATGGAGAAGTTTCGGGCCCAGTTCCAACATGAAACCGTTCCTTCCATTTATTTCTTCATCTTCCTTCTTCTTTTCTCGATCTCTCTTTCTCGTGGTTCTGGACATATGTCCAGATCAATCCCAGATCCAAGCTAACAGTTACACAATCTAGAAATGTAAGATGGAAGGATAATCCTGTCAAGATTGTCATGAATACCCAATCAGACCCCTGGGAGGAGAGAGGAGAGGCTAATTCAGGGGGGCTTTTGAAAGTATTGGAACGGTACCCAGAGCTTCTTTAGCCTTTTCCCGCCTGTTGTGTGTGTGTGTGTGTGTGTGTGTGTGAGAGAACCTCCCTCCTGTCGAGGGCTTAGCTGGATGTCCCACCTATAGCTACACCTCCTCTAAAAGGGATTTCACGGCGTGAGAGTCACTTGAGTGTGTGTTTGTTACGTGTGTGTGTGTGTGTGTGTGTATGAGGATACCAGCCAGAACACAAAAGAACAGCTGCTCTTTTGCCCTTAGCGTTAGACCATGGGCAGCTGCACGCAGCGTGGACACCACACAATGCTAGAAAAGTTCTACACGCTCAGAGATACCAACCATAGAACACAAAATAAACAACTTTCCGTTTTCTTTTTTTTGTATTTTTCTTTTTCTCGTCCGGGCTTTTGCCTTTTCGGAACTCGGCGTCGGCAAGTGTCAGTTGTTCCTCGTCATTTAAAATGTAGGTTTTGGTGCCCTCCCGACATGAGACGACGCTGCTGCTGACACAAAGGCTCAACTGTGAGGGAAGCTCCTAATTCAATAACGTACAGCGGATGGGAGGGTGGGATTCCAGTGTTGCCCCCCTCTCCTTTTTTTTATGGGCACTTTTTCCTTTCTGCTCGTTTTTCTTGTCCCCTTCTCCCATCTCCAAATCCTTCACTCTCTGCTGTTCTCTTCATGCCTTTCTTTATATATTTATATATATATACCGCAATGTCGAACTTTTTAAGTTCGACAAAGTTATTTCGGTCGATTTTTCCTCCCCTTCAATAATACTAATTGGTATTGTATTTTATATCGTTGGAGAGCCTGATTAGTCACCTTTACAATAATACCAATTGGTATTATTGAAGGGGAGGAATAATCGACCGAAATAACGTTTCCGAACTTTTATATATATTTTGTTCTAACCCTCTCCTTCTTCTCCTCCCCTCAGGTAAGGTGGTGACCCCTGAGAAGATCCAGGAGGCTAAGGAGGTGTACAGGGAACACTTCCAGGATGACGTCTTTAACGAGAAGGGCTGGACTTACATCCTGGAGGTACGCACCCCTGCTCGAAACTCCAAACCCAACGCAGGTTGGATAGGTGTGTCGAACGATCGCGTGGGCTCAAGGCCAGTGTGTACTGTTTTGCGCGTGCCGCGGCGCTGACCAGGGTGCTGATCAACCGAAACCTCGCCTGCTACCCAATTCACGCTCGGGGTCTCTCGAATTTACATAGGCCGCGTGTGCGGAGAACACACGTTTGGTTCTGAGTTGACCGAAGGCTCCCTCTCGAGAATCTCCGCACCCAACCAACCACGATGTTGTAAACGTCACTGGGCTTTTCATATAACATCAAGAGATCTTTATAGCAGCAAATGTTTATGGCCTTTTTTGGCAAACATCATCATTTACCGATCACTTATTTCTTTGTTTTTCCCCAGTTAACATTTCCTTGTAAATAAAACGATCAAGAGCTCTTGCTCGCTCTTATTCCCCCCGTTATCTATAAGACACAACACCGCACCTATTGAGAGAGAGTACGTCTGAACAGCCGAACACTTCAAGACCCTGCTTCGCGTAAACACCAGCTGGACAATTTATGTCAAAATGACTGGCCGCCATTCCCGGGGACTCACCTGGTTCCAGGCGTGGGGCGCTGTGCGAGTCCCTTGGATCCGGGCGAGGGGTGCACAAGGGAGGAGGGACAACGACTGTCTTTTCAAAGTTTTATTGTCAGAATATAAGAAAACAATACAAAATAAAAATAAAAGCTAGCCTCCTTGATTGAGGACGACCGGAGAAAACAACAAAACGAGGACCTAAGGCCACTGGTAAAACAAAAGTATCAAATGGTCAGAATAACTCACCAAACTTTTGACTATCAGACTATGAACAGGCTCGGTAAGACTATCACACAGTAGTAGTTCAACAACGAGTCAGAGTGCTAGAGTCTGACTGCTAGAGTCCGACTGCCCCACATCTAATTCCTCATTCTTCTAAGTTTCAATAGTCATGGCCCGTTTAGATTTGGGGCTGTGCCATGACGCACGTACCCATCTATCATACATGTGTCCTGCACTCTCCAAAAGGTCAATGTATGCCAGGAATTAATTCACAACTTTGATATACGTGTGCAAAAAGTCCAAACACATTTATGCCAAATGCACATTTTTCTATAATAAGAATCACTCTTATTTTTTATTTTTTTCCACAATTTCTCCAAAGTCCATCAAACGAAGGATACTTTAGGAGCATTCGACAAGTGCGATTGAATTGTTTAGCGACAGTAGCACGTGACTTGTTTCTCCGAGGTGGGAACTTGGGGGAACTCTAATTGCAGACTTTTATGAAACCAAACGCACACACACCTCCCAGTACACTGACACTACACCATACACAGTCCGGCCGTGGCGATCAGGGCGCTTCCAATCAGATTAGACTAACATATTCAATTTGTCACCGGGTTGAGGTTGAGGTACGTTAAATAACTCTGCCCAGGATCTGTAACAGAGGCAGGTATTACGAGGCAAAAAAACGTAAATGGGGTTGCCAGGATGACCTGTGTGTGTGTGTGTGCGCGCGCGTACGTGTGTGTGTGGGGGGGTTATATAATTGTGTAAAATTCCAAATCTAATCCACTACACTGGGACCCCTAAATATGTGATACCTGTGAGGTTTTCTCGCCCATAAGTGATCTGTCAAACTGTCAGATATTTGGATTGAATGATTCAACATTTCTGAAGTCAGCAAACAGTGAAAATGTTAGACTTTCTTTTCATTTAGCTGCAACTGCATGGTTTTGAGCAATGTGGCTAAGGTTCCATTGAATTCAGAATTAGACTACATGATTGCCCCAGTGTAGAAATAGGACAAATTACACCATTTCCTGACACATGAAAAGACAACCCTAACGTGTGTGTGTGTTTGTTTTGGTCTTCACAGAAGTACAATGGCCACCTGCCTATTGAGATCAAGGCGGTGCCAGAGGGGAGTGTGATTCCGAGAGGGAACGTTCTGTTCACCGTGGAGAGCACCGACCCAGAATGCTACTGGCTCACCAACTGGGTGGAGGTAAACGAATGCACCCAACCTTCCCACACACCGCACCACCTCTTTCTAGGAACGGATGCTTACTTATCCAGATGTGGAACGTTTATTTGGTCAACTGATGTGCTGAAAATCCCTTTTGGGCAAGGTTGAGTGGTTACCTTTATCATTTTTTATGGAACACAGAATGTGCACTCGCAGGCTTGTAAATCGTGTTTGTATCCTTAACCTTCACACACCCCGATCCCTTGTGTCCTGTCCCCGGTGCACGCACACACACACTGGCACAGGCATGACTCAGCACGATTTAATCAACTTATAATGAGATTCATCTCTCTCTCTCTCTCTCACACCGGCTCTCTCTCTCTCACCGGCTCTCTCTCTCTCACCGGCTCTCTCTCTCACACCGGCTCTCTCTCTCTCACCGGCTCTCTCTCTCTCTCACCGGCTCTCTCTCTCACCGGCTCTCTCTCTCTCACCAGCTCTCTCTCTCTCACCAGCTCTCTCTCTCTCACCGGCTCTCTCTCTCTCACCGGCTCTCTCTCTCTCTCACCGGCTCTCTCTCTCACCGGCTCTCTCTCTCTCACCGGCTCTCTCTCTCTCACCGTCTCTCTCTCTCTCACCGGCTCTCTGTCACCGGCTCTCTCTCTCACCGGCTCTCTCTCTCTCACCGGCTTCATTCTGCTTACATGCACTCACATGCTTATCTCTCTCTCACGCAGGAAAAACCCTATATTAATGGCTTGATTATTGAAAGCAGTATTTGGTGCGTGCGGATTGTGACGAGAGGAGTGTTTAACCTGCACGGCGGCACGTGACTCATCCTTCACGACCGGTATAAATTTAGCCGTGGCGCTGCCGGCCTATACTGTCCTTGAACCCTGGTAGTGCACAACCTCACTGAGTCTATCTCTGTCTCTCTCCATCTCTCTCTCTGTCTTTCATTGTCCCTCTTTCTGTACATTCTCTCTTTCCCTCCCTCTTCTCTCTGTCGCTCTACTATTTCTTACGGATCAGAGCCTGGTTCCCAGGGAATGAGCATCTGCCTCGGAATCCCCACTGAGCCCCTCTTGGACCGCTGAGTGTCCGAGGGGCCAGCGGTTCGTTTTGGGTTCAAGTTCCACCTGACTAAACCGTGGGGTGGCGGGGTGCGCTTCGGGAAGGCTTTTGTTACAGCGGGGCCTGAGGTAGAGGACGAGGGATGGGCGGAGGTGGGATGGATGGATGGGGAGCAGGACGGCGACACGGGTGGAGTGGAAAAACGGAAAAGGGAGAGAAGGATGGTGGGATGGGAGGGATGTGGAGAGAAGGGGATTGAGATGGACCAAAGAAAGCTAATCCCAGAGGTCATGAACACTTGACCTTGTGCTGTGTTTAGGTTGGCCTGCGTTATCCAGCACACAGCTCAACAACAGGTGCTAAGTACACCGAACACGCATGGCTACGTTCATCATACAACCGAACACCTTAACAACACGCTTACAAGGCACACTAAACATTCCTGCTCGGTAAACCATAAACCAGGGGTTGTGTGTGTGTGTGTGTATGAATAGAGATGGGGATGGGTGTAGGCCTGACTTCTAGCCTCCTGGTTGGCTGCTCTGATCCTGATCATGCCCCGCCCCCCCTGTCTCTGACCCCTGCCCCTCCGCAGACCATCCTGGTGCAGACCTGGTACCCCATCACCGTGGCGACCAACTCACGGGAGCAGAAGAAGATCTTGGCTAAGTACCTTCTGGAGACTTCTGGGAACCTTGAGCGCCTGGACTACAAACTGCATGACTTCGGTTACAGAGGAGTGTCCTCGCAAGAGGTAGCAGCCTAGAAAACCTCACCAAACCAAATTAAATACATTGAATATTATCACGTACCATTTCACATTGTTTCTAAAGTCTGTAGAAAGGCAAATATAACAATGGCTATTGTGTCCGGAAACAGTTGTTAGTATTTCCTGAATGAATCTAACATGGGATTTCCCAAAGAATATATTTGATTTACTAATTCAATTTAAATGAATTTAAATGACTTTTCCCAGACATGGATTAAGCCTAGTCCTAGACCAAAACCTTTTTCAATGATCTTCATGTAAGTTTTCTCTTACTTAAAGACTAAAGGACTGTAAGGTTCCCCCTCAAGCACTCGTCCTCTCCTCTTTTTTTTTATTTGTATTTTTTACTTCCACTCTCTTCCTGTTTGTGTTTTTCCCCAGACGGCGGGTATCGGGGCCTCCGCCCACCTGGTGAACTTCAAGGGGACAGACACGGTGGCTGGCATCTGTGTGATCAAGAAGTACTACGGCACCAAAGACCCTGTGCCAGGCTTCTCTGTGCCCGCCGCGGAACACAGGTACAACACTGCTTCCCACACGGACTGGGTCATACAGAATGTACAGCAGACATGTACTTTTCGGACAAATCACCTCGAACTTGAGTTTCTCCTTGTTGAACTAAGGCGTTGGGAGAGTGTGTTTGCGTACGAGGGGGATTGTCGACTAGTGAGGGCCATTTCATAGGGTGCACACACACTAACATACACACACACACGCGCAATGTCACACTCAAGTCACACACAATCTCCCCTGTAAGTAGATTTGGGATATGTATCTATGAACGGTTTAGATCTAGTCGATTTAGTGTATAGCATGAAGCATGAAATCCCGGGCTATCGAAATGGTCGGGGCTTCCTGTGTCGTCCACGTAAAGCCTGGCTCAGGTCATCCCCTAGTGGCCGCCTAGCCGCGGACGAGAACCTCGTCTCCGTCTCCCTCCGTCTCCCCGTCTTTCTCATGTCTCCTCCCTCCACCCCGCTCTCGTCTCCCCGTGGGTCTCTCCAGCACCATCACCGCCTGGGGCAAGGACCACGAGAAGGACGCCTTCGAGCACATCATCAAGCAGTTCCCCTCGGTGCCCGTGTCCATCGTCAGCGACAGCTACGACATCTACAACGCCTGCGAGAAGATCTGGGGCGAGGACTTGCGCGCGCTCATCGAGTGCCGCAGCGCCGACGCCCCCCTGGTGGTGCGGCCCGACTCAGGGAACCCCCTGGACACCGTGCTGAAGGTGGGGGCAGGGACGGGGGAGGGAGAGGGGGGCTGGGCCGGTGGCTGTTTGACAAGATAACGCAAGTTAATGCAGTTGGCACATTCATTTGTATTGGTGTGTGTGCGTGTGTGTGACCAGCCATAGGAGAATCATGTGAATCTTGTGGGAGCATGGATGTGTACAGCGGGCCCTGTATGATATAACAGTAGGTGATCTTTAACCCTGTCGTCGTCGTCCCCCTCCCTCCCCCCCCTCCCCATCTCTGCCCCCCCCCCCCCCCCCCCCCCAGGTACTGGAGATCCTTGGGAAGAAGTTCACGCCTAGTGAGAACTCCAAGGGCTACAAGGTGCTGCCCCCCTACATCCGGGTCATCCAGGGAGACGGGGTGGACATCAACACCCTGCAGGAGGTAACACACACACACACACACACACACACACACACGTGTATTAACAAACCCACCTTGCATCAACCCCCCCCAAACCAAAGATACACACACACAGACAGATGAACATATCCACGCGCAGTGTCTCGCACGCGCTCGCGTAACACCGGAGTGTGCCGGCGGTGTGTGTGTGTGTGTCGTGGTGTGCAGATCGTGGAGGGCATGAAGCAGCACAGGTGGAGCATCGAGAACATTGCGTTCGGCTCTGGAGGAGCCCTGCTGCAGAAGCTGACCAGAGACCTGCTCAACTGCTCCTTCAAGTGCAGCTACGTGGTCACCAATGGCCTCGGGGTGAGGTCACGCACACACGCGCACTCTGGAAGCATGGCTAGATTCATGAGCAGCAACCAAAAGGGAATCAGACGCACAGACATTTGAAGCATGGCTAGATTCATGGGGAGTTACACAAAGTGCATCAATCACACACTCACACACACAGCTTCCCCTACTTTGACCTTGACAGGAACCCTGCTTGAGCCTTTTGTTGAACATTACAGGTGAACGTGTTCAAAGACCCGGTGGCTGACCCCAACAAGCGGTCGAAGAAAGGTCGTCTGTCCCTCCACCGGACGCAGAGCGGCAACTTTGTCACCCTGGAGGAGGGGAAGGGCGACCTGGAGGAGTACGGAGTGGTACGTCACACACACACACTCCCGAAACCTCCGAGCGCCATTCTTGGGGAACTTGAAACCGTTTGACGTGGAGCGTTTGCCTTACAGGGCTTTCCAACCCTTTTGCCACGCATGTACATGTGCTTTCTAAGTAGAGCAGAGCAAGCATAGTGACGGCTGTCTTTCTCTCTCTCCCTCTCTCTCTGTCTCTCCCTCTGTCCCTCTGTCTCCCTCTCTCTCTCCCTCACTAGGACCTGCTGCACACGGTGTTCCGCAACGGCAACATCCTGAAGACGTACACGTTCGACGACGTCAGAGACAATGCCAAGCTCAAGGAGAGCGAGCTGGAGGAGCTCCTCCACTGAGCGGGCCCCCGCCCCCCCTCTCCCACCTCCACCCACATCCCCCATCCACCCCGCTGTCCTGTACTTCTACTGTCCCCACCTGAGGGGGGAGCGCACTGCTATAACCCCCCCCCCCCTCCTCCCAACACACACACCTCTCTCTTTATCCTCCAGTCCCCCCCCCCAAAACCCCCCACCCCTCCCACTCCTAAAGCACTGTCCTCGGTCGGAGAGGAGATGAGTCGAGCTCACACGTGAAAAAAGCCAATGAAAGCCCGTCTTGGGACAGTTGGAGAGAGCGAGTGAGAGACACGTTTCGTCAGATGTGATTGAGTTGAGAGAGCGGGTTGTGCTTGAGAAATGGAAGAGAGAGAGAGAGAGAGAGATCCCACCTCCACACTGACTGTGCCCCGTGTTACATGTACAGAGTTGTTTCAAAACAAAAAAGTAAGAATCTCTCGGTTGACTTAGCCTTGTCTTTTTAAGTGATGGACGGAATAATATCATGGTATCTAAATAATTTACTTGCGGTTGTGTAACCGCGTGTGTGCGTATATGACCAAGTTTCACTATATTTGACCACAAGATCTTCGCAGGAAAGGAGATCTGAAGTTAAGCCTGGCACAAGGCCTTGAGCTTATCTCCAACGAGCTTGGACGCTACTACATGCGCTCACAACGAGTCAGCAGTAGCATCTGTAGCCTGTCGACTAGCACTTCAAGCGGTCTCGAAGCAGGACAGGTCTGTGTATACTGTCAATGAAGGTTCCAACTCCAAAAGCACTGGGGTGGATATGTAAATGTTCAATGTTGTTTTTGTGTGTGCGCGTGACTGTACGTGTGTGCTGACAACTTCTTCCTTTAAAGGATTAATGATGTTCCTTTATGCAAATTATTTTTTTGCAGATCAAGAGGGGGGGGGGGGGGGGTTGCTCCATAATTATCACTTTTAAGGTTTAAAGCTGTTTCCTGTTTTAGGACAACACTACTCAACTCATGGCCAAGTTGGTAGGTCTGGACAACGATAATCATGTCTCAACTTTATTTGCAGTACATTTGTGTGAGTTAGTTACCAGTCGGGTTTGTTTGATTTTGAGAACGACAGTGAGGTGGTAGCTGTATCTTGATTAGGGAGGTGAACTTTGTTTTACTCTTTTGATACTGTCTTGGTTCTTATACCTCAGAAATTGTTTTAATCATTTTATATGGCAAAGGTGAACAATAACAGAATTATTGCAGTAAATAACCATATTTACCATGACATGGCCAAACTGCCTTCTCACATGTACATAACAACTTACTTTCTATGAGAGGAGAGGGCAGGTTACTGATAAATAGTTATTATTTTTTTGTCAAATGCCCTTTTTTTTTTTTTTTTACTTTACCAACAGAATCCTTCAAACTGCTTGGTTGTAGTATGACTGTTCTTGTGAAGTCAGCTTTTAGCTCATGTTTGTATAGTCGTGTGAATGCCAAGTGTGTAATGACTGAAAATACTTTTGAATTATATTTTTTGTTGTTATATGTATATGTTGATTGTCCCAAACTCTTTCCCACAACCTATTGGATACTTTAACTAACACTGTTGCTATATTATTGTCAACGTATTAAAAGGACCACTCTATCAATTTGTTGAAAACTTTGATGGACTTTTTATGGTTTATAATATACTACCAATTCAGACGTGGCAATTTAGTTTTTGGATAATTCTATAGTAAAAGATTTAAGTGAGCAATTGACTAAAAACCAGCGTTCAGTGTTCTCCATTTATTTATAGAGCACGTCGTGTAACCTTATCATGGCACTTTGTTAGGCAGCTCTGATTTAAATCCTGTATTGCGGGTTATTAACCGCTTACAGGCGCAAAGGCTATTCTTTTGTAAAAGAATTTTGAGAATTCGCGGTTTGATGTCTCAAGTCATATGACTGGAACAGCTACCGGTAACAGGAGATGGAGAAATACCCTACCCTGGCTGTAGGCAACAGAGTGAATACGCCTGTTTGGAGTAAGTCTGTAGGAGACGAAGAAAAAAAAGGACTTTCGGTGACTTGTCGACCTAGTTCTCATAAAGTTTAGACATATCTGACCGCTATTTATTCAGCTACTTTAAAACATCCCTTCAATGTTAAAACACTTAACTTTTGTAAAACGCACAGTTTTGCGTGTTTTCGTCTATTTTACAGTAGCCTTAAGCCTCCGTTATTTTGCGCAGTAGCATCACCGAATCCACCGCAGAACCACGTCACTCTGTCAAACTTAGGTTTTCTCCTCGAAGTTGGATCATTCGTCCATCGTTTTCGTTAGGGTAAAAGTTAGAAAGGCGAGGAGATGACAGGATTTCGATTGAACATGGCACCTCTCAAAGAGCCTCTGGGTTTTATCAAACTTGTGGAATGGGTAAGTAAAGAGGCATTTACAGTTTTAATACTGTACAACCCAGGGATTTTCACTTGAGCTCGGGGATACGGCCTGATTGGGTTTATTCTTTTCTGGCAGTTGTAGCTACATGTTTATTGCTTTTCTTTACGGTATTAAAATAACGTAGCTTCTCAATGTTGCAGACCTGTTGCAGGAAACTCAGTTTTACTTTGAGATACGTTGCCAGGTTCTCTTGCACAAATGATCATACTTGCCCTTCAAATGAAAGGCAAATGTTATACATTAATCCCCTTCTCACCAATATTTGACTGGAAATAAGCTCTTCAAATGATTTAGAACTTTGGGCCTGGCCTCTGCCTATGCAGTGGTTGTTTTTTCAGAGGGTAAAACCTCAACCAGAAAAGTAAAGTAGCCTACACACTTTTATGAACAATAACCATTCCTCATTTAGTTCTGGAGAAGTCCAAATTTTCTTGGTCAGGAAAAGTTTTACTTTAATGTTACAAGTTTTACACGCAGAACTCGGGTCAAAGGAATTCACTGTGAGCAGGAACAAATTGAGTTACCAGCTCAGCTTCTCTCTCTCTCTTTCCCATTGCAATGCCTAAACACTCTC
The DNA here is from genome assembly GCF_963692335.1 of Osmerus eperlanus. Taxonomy (NCBI): domain Eukaryota; kingdom Metazoa; phylum Chordata; class Actinopteri; order Osmeriformes; family Osmeridae; genus Osmerus; species Osmerus eperlanus. Next base: position 9,397,130 of record NC_085034.1, read on the forward strand.
AGGCATCAGGCAGCCAGCAACACCCTAGTCACCTGACTCCAGATAGCGCTATGTTCCGAATGCTCGCTGATGCTGACTAATAAGCAATGGCATTGTTGAAGGAGGAGAGTCAGGAGAGATGTGATGGGTTGGTAAACAGGAAATAGCAGGCGTTGACATCGGGAGAAAACATCTGGAGAAGGGCAGCAATTCGGTTGGGTCTCAGTGAGGTGAAACTGCAGAGCGACAGGCCCCGACCTGGGTGTTGACGACGTCATCGCATGCTCGAGCAAGGCCTTGCTTTATGCTGACCGTGGCAGAATAGAAGCATAGGATGAATAATATTCTCTGCAGACACATTTCTCATCATCTAATTGAGACCCATATGTTGTTCATTTCAAACGCACGCAATGACGCCTGAGAGGACATTTTGTAACAGAGACTCATTGTAACTGGCTTGCAGCTGTTGAGGCGTATCAGACGTCTTTAGACAGAATGTCTCGAACATGCAAAGTTGGCATGTGAACGAAGAAAGATAAAAAGCATTCCTTTTGCTCATAGAATCTAAACATGCTCAAATAGAAAAGCAGTTCTCGAATTTATTTATCCAAGGTCCTCCCGCTCTGATACCGTTTCTAAGGCTAAATCCAACAGGGATGTCCCCCATAAATCATCTGCTAACTTTTTGTTTATCTTCATGGTTTCTTTCTCTCCTCCTCACAAGCTGACGGCCATATTTGCTTTTGGGAGCTGCGGAGGATATTCAGGGAAGAACATTGTGTCGATCTTCTGCGGCGAGGGGAGGAACGAGACACTCAATGCCACTTTCAGTTACCCCTTCAGGCAAGTGCTAATCATTTACTTTGTGGCTCGAATGTGTCACTGTCACAACTTTAAACAAAGCACTATTGCCACTATTCACTTATTACACACCAATATTTATAGAGGTTACCAAGCAATAGAAGCAATAGAAAAGCATGCATACTTAGTAGTAGTGGTTGGATGGTATTCATCTTCAACTCACTTGAGTCCACAGTACAAAGTGCCTAAGAGGGTAGACCAGGGACTAGGGGTCCACTGGGGTTTGTCAAAGGCTCAGGATAAAAAGCTTTGATTGGTCGTGTCACCCATTATCACCGGATTTCCTGCCAAAGGATTCCAGGAAGTCGTTGTTTAGATCATATGCAATAAGAACGTACCAGGGGACCCGACGGATCCCTGAGGGAAGCTCATTGGCTTAGAAGGTGAACGAGTGCCTCCTTGTTCATACCATGTCCATGTTAGGCGGAACCAAAAACCGTCATTATGATCCACCACTCACCTTCAGATCACAAAATACTCTGTCCTCCGTTCCTAGAATGTCAAGTGCTTCGAATTCTCAACCCCCCCCCCCCCCCCACACACACACACACACTGCCTCTCTGTCTAGGTTAAGCCATGTGCCTCTGGTTGAGAGCAACACCACGTTGTGCAATCGCACTGTCGCCTCAACTCACCTGGTGGGGGACTCGGCGTCCTCGGCCGAGTTCTTTGTGGGCGTGGCCATCGTCTGTTTCCTGTATGCCATGGTGGCTCTGCTGGTCTACCTGGGATACATGCACGTCTACAAGAACTCTGACTTCGGACCCATGTTTGTGAGTGTCGGCCCTTTTCATCCCAGCGGTAGCTCATGCCGTGTGGTACCGTACTTAGACATTTCCGTGTCTTGTGTCTCCAAGATCACATCAATTGATCAAACTTACCTTGGACAAAGAAATCAATTGACCCCCTATCAATTAATTTCACTTTGAGTGTACATTTCCTTGTTCTTCAGGACTTTGGTCTGACGGCAGCCATAGCCTTCCTGTGGCTGGTGTGTTCCTCCGCATGGGCCAAGGGCCTGCAGAACGTCAAGGATGCCACCAGCACCCCTGGCATCATCTCCACCCTGGCGCTGTGCAAGACTGAGGACGTCACCTGTGAGGTCTCCCAATTTGCCAACATGCGCACCCTTAACGTCTCTGTGGTAAGAAACTGTGTCTCTACCGGAGTTTGTTGGAAATACATTTTTAAATTATTGGAATTGCTGTTGCGTTTCAAGTACTTGGAGTGGCTTTGAATTGTTTTGAGAAATACTGGTTGTGCCAGACAAGAGTAATCAAGCACGGATAAGTGATTCCAAATGGTTTATCTTTCATCAATCTGTGTCTGTTTGTGTATGTGTGTGCTTCTCTCTACAGGTGTTTGGGTACCTGAACTTGCTGGTGTGGGCAGGTAACGCCTGGTTTGTTTACAAGGAGACCCGCTGGCATTCTCAGAAGTGCTCCGCCCAGCCAGGCTCTGGAAGGGCACAAGCCCCGGCCCCTATTTAAGGCCACCCCACCCGTCGCCACCTACCTAGGGGCCATGGTCTTCTGGAAATGGCAATGCTAAGACAAGAGAGTCAATATTTTCCGAAGTAAGAAATTGCTTGAGCTCCTTCTTATGGTCAGGATCCAAAATGAATGTTTGTTTGTTGAGGTTTGGGGTTAGCCAGGGTATAAAGGAGGAAAGAAAACAACTGTCATGCTATATCTAGTAAGGCCAGATAGTGATGATTTATAGAAGACCCGGGCATCATAGATTGAGAGGGGTGTGATGTCATCCGTCCTCTACCCTCATTTTCAACTCACACTTAAACCCTCCCCCTCCTCTCATACTCACTGTGGTAAATAATCTGTCCAGACATGAAGATTATATAGGTTTATTGGTCGTTGTGCCTTATCAGACTATATCAGTGTATCTGCCTTTTTAATACTTATGCCTTAAGAAGGATCCCCCATCTGCTTTAGTTTCTGTTCCAAAGCATTCCAAATCCATTTTTTAGGTGTTAAGGTTTAGGTGCAATAAACATGCCATTCGTGTTATATATCTAACCCAGCCATGAACCCTACTATTTTGAGGTACAGACTATGTTTTGGGGGGTTTGTTTGTTTTTTATAGTGCACTGCACTTATATGTGGTGCATTCAAAGTATTCTTCTGCATTCCCAATGTACATTCACAAGGCTTTGTGTTGTTCACTTTCCAGGTATTAGGACTATGTATTTGTTTCCCTTCATTTCAGATCATGCAGGAAATTGAGATATTGTCATCTTCCCATATTGTTGTACTTGTTATGCTCAATGAATCCTTTTTTTATTATTTCATATTTGGTGACTATATTTGTATGTAGTATTTGTATGTAGTATTTTACTACTATCTTGTAATCTATTTGTTGATCCACCACCAAAAACAAGTGCACTGTGCGTTTTGCACAACTAATAATGATGAGTTGTTTTAGCATTGTTGATGTTTAACTTGGTGTGCTTGGGCACTCAAGGCCAAAGTTTATGTTTGTTTTTTGTGTATGTGTGTGTGTGTGGTATGCTGGTTATATCTTTGCACTCTATAATCTTGTAATCAACTATGGCTTTTGAATATCTCAGCTTTGAACCTGCTATTCAGGAAAAAGGCAGCCCAACCATTGTCCTAAAATCATCCAAATTATGAATGTCCTCTTTCTGTCATTCAATTATTATTATTATTGATATATTTTGGGTGACTTTCCACTGTTTTGCAAACGTAGCGAGTAGGTGGTGGATATTTCTGACCCAAATAAATATTCCTGGAGGCATAGAGCTGCTTTTGTTCTCCAGTGCATCCTGTGACTGCACTCTTAGCTGTTTCGTCTATGGAACAAACACAACATTATAGTGATTCCCCCCTATAGTGTGTGTGCGTGTGTGTTTGTGTGAGTGATATTGGAGGCCTACAATGACAATGTCAATTATTAGACACATCCATCTCTTCTCTGATAGCCTATCCGCCAGCTAAGAAGTCTGCACGCCCCGTCATGCGCTCTATGGTATGTCAAAGTCACACACATTGATTCGGTTAGTGAACAAGCGTATTTTGGTTCGACTATGATGATGATTTAAACCTGACACTCTACATCTGAGGCAAGATTTTGTATTTCACCATCGAGAATGTCAAGCATTCATCCCACAAATTAGAAAATGTGATTTACTAGATATGCTAGATGTCTTAGTCCATCATTTCAACATACTTCATGACACATCCAATGCGAAACTGCGTTGTCAACTTCGTCTGTTACTTTCTTTATGGGTGGGCATTTTCATGGTTTACCACTAGAGGTCAATAGCAGGTTATATTCCCCAATGTTTAACTATGGTAAAAACTCTTGGTGTGATATAACCTTTTTGATTCAATGCCAGTATTAGAAATGATTCGACAACATGACATGTTAAATGTAATGTGCAAGCTTTAACTGAGCTATCAACCTGGCTACATTTTTTTTAATCGATTGTGGATTAAGAATAAACGGTCCCTTTGCGACACCAATTGACCAATAAATGCATCACATACTGGTAATGCGTGTGATGAACGCTGAGAAGCATGATTTTGTTAATAAGCTAGAACTACTGGACCAGCGTTACACCAGTGACATTAAAACAATGTATTTACTGAGATATAAAGCCTGGTAGTTTGCAAGGGTCAAATAAACATACATTTGAATTTGTTTTGTATTAGGCTTACATTTAAATATGTTAGCCTACTTCAGTTTTCAGTAAACGCCATGAGTGAATGGCGTTAGGATTCAAATGCACATAACCCCCCTATTGAAAGACACCCACATACATCCATTTCATCAAGATTCCCCAACGGGCACATTCGAATAAAGCAATGGAGCGGGTTGGGTGATTGCAGTAGGTTAAAGGGCTAGTGTGGTAGGGATTGAGTCTGTTTAATTTCTTACCGATTGGAGTGAGATCATTCTGTATGAGGTATAAACCAGGATGGGAAAGGGTATGGAATCAGGAAAGGGCTGGGGTCAGGTTCAATGTAGCCTACACGTTTTATCCAAATCGTTGGCCAAACCACAAAAGGCCTGCATGATTTACATCATCACCGTTCATCATTGTCAAAGCTTTAACGGTGTAAAAATGCTTACATTCAGTAAGTATAAAATACAAATTAAAAAAGTCAAATAAATAAACACATTTTACAGTGATTAGCCTGAACACTGGTTTGAATTTAAACTTTTTTAAACTGTAATTCCCAGCGGCCAGAAGCCGAGCGAATACGAAAAATGACGATAATGACGTCAGGCGCTGTGCTAGTCTCGTTTCGCTTACTGCGAAGGAGAGGAAAAAAGCAAGCTACAAGAAGGAAGAGCAATGGCGACATTGGATCGCCAAATACCAAGTCCGGATACGTTTCTGTGTAAACCTTGGTCTACTTTCGTTAAAGCAACCAAATTACAGTATTTTGACAGTAAGTGTGCACATTAATGATGTCGTACATTTTAGTGACACGTGTTGTGACTGTGTCGTTGAACTGAGATTGAGTTGAGCTCGTGTCCTCTTCCATGCATCTGTCAAAGCTGAAAGAAACTAAACAGAAACTATCATTATAAATAGAGTATGTACAATACAATTGCCTTTCGAGGAATCCGAATTGGCAACGTCAGCCACTCATAGGCACTTTTGGTACGCTAGAATATGTAACGGTTGGTGAGTAATCGCTAAGTTTCTTTGCTAGTTGGTTTTGACAGCTCCTCTTGATTTACTGGAAGGCACATAGCTAGCTAACTAGCTCATAGCAGCCTGCTGCTCGTGTGTTAGCTCGACCCAGCATGGCTGCATGCATGGTCCGTCCATTGACTCCAAAGTTTTCCTGCACCCGTTGTTATTCTGATGGCAATAACAATGTTTGTTCATTCCGATAACAGATTCTCCCTTCGAAGACAGTGCGAAATACCTTATCGGACAACAAGGATGGCAATAAAACTCAGCAGAGAAGGTAAGATTAACATGTGGTGCTGTCACGCTCATGACAACGTGTTGTTATTGTCTGTGACGACACTCCTGCTGGCCTTCTATGGCAGTTTTCAGACATGCCAACTACATACTTTATGCGAAGTACGTGAAAAGAGATACATTTGATACTGGAACAGAAATGAGAAATAATCTATTCCGCTATCTTTCTCGGTGTAAACGTTAGAATAATGTGAACAGATTAAAAAAGGTGGTTGTCACAATTAAGTTAGGTTCTGTACCATTTCTACTAGTGATAATAATGCATAAATGATAACTTAGACCATTTCAGTGAGCACTGCCATGGCAGCATTGTAGTTAGCCGTCCTGTAGCCAACTGTTACTGTATGTCTCAAAATATATTAGTCATGCCCCATTATCTCAAGTACCAGATGACCTCCTCTTGCCATCTAACTCTCAGCCAGACAGCACTGTAGTCCCTGGAGTTATTGACCCATAGCCTATAGTCAGGTCATTCTGAGAGTGGGAGGGGAGGGAAAGGAGCACACTCAGACACACAGCTCCAGCTGATGAGGGTCAGGCAGTACCGAAGGGATGACTGACGGCAGCACAGCCCCGACCACATAATCATCTCTGGAAATAGTGACTGGTGCAGTGCCCCTTGGTTCCGTGTGTTGCTAATCAGCAGTCCTGTTGCAGAGTGTCGGCAGCGTTGAACCCCAAGCTGCTGTAATGTTGTATGGAGAGGAGTTGTAGCACAAGCTTGTCCTGACGGGTGTTAAAACATCAAAAGATGAGAAGGTTCAAAAACGAAATACTTCATTGACGAAAAAGGAGTATTTGTTTTTGTTTGCCGGGCTTTGGCACGGCAGCTGGTTTTTGGCAGTGTCTGCACAGGGGTAAAGCTACACACTCTGTTCTTATTTGCCTTGGCTGAGACAAAGGAAATAGCATTTGTTCTTTTACAAGTACGGCAATCGCCCACTCTGCTGCTTTGTGTGAAACATGACGGACGATAGGGTTTCGGACGATAGGTTCACCCCTTCACTACCCCCCCCTCTCCACACAACCTCTCCCCCCCCCTCCCCCTTCCACCACCACGCACAACAACTTCCCTAAAACCCAAAGACGTTTTGGTTTCACCTCAGACGGGGAAGAACCCCCACCGCTCTGGGTGTTTTTGCACGCGTCGAGCCGGGGGGAAAGTTCCCCCTCGGCCGCGGCTCTGGTCCTCGTTAACCACCGTGAGGGACCGGTCCTCACCACAACCTTGACGTCGCTGGTGCCTACCGCCTGGCTCGGTGCCTACCCGCCTGGCTCGGTGCCTTTTGCGCAGGGACGAGAAAATGGCCCGTCGCATCCCTGCCTGCGTCTGCACCCTCTCGGTGCACCAGATGATAGGGAAACATTGTCTGCCAACGCGATAGGGGTCACGGGCAAACACTCGCGCCGTGTTTCCGTCCAGTTGGTTCCACTCACTCTGTTTTTCCTACCGTGGTGCACAACTCTAAGTCTAACCTTAACCATGAACCTTGACCTTGCTCTTAGTAGTAAACCGTGGTCGGACAATCTGACAGGTAGGATAAAATGTTCTCTGTTATCTCTTCTTATGAGTCATAAATAACCCCCCCCTGCTAGTAAGTGTGGTGTTTCTCTGAATGAGGGCAAATGAGACCAGTTGTATGAGTGTGGACAGGCAGAGGGTCTTGTTATTCCCCCTGTCCCGTGGTTGGACGAGCGTTGTGAACAGGGAAATGGGCAGACGGCCCCGCTCTTTTTGATGTTGTGTGTCTC
>NC_085034.1:9404899-9449899 GCF_963692335.1 Osmerus eperlanus
CTGCCAACCACGAAAGAGGGGGAAGATAGATTGGACAAGGGGAGCCTGGAATGGAGAGAGGCGGGAGAGAGTTGGCTCGTCTCCCCCAGGCAGAGCGACTCCGTCTCTGAGCCGGGCCAAGTCTATTTAGGAGACTGTTAGTATTGGGGGGGGGGGGGGGGGGGGATGTTGATTCCCAAAATGAATAACCATGACAGAGACACTTTAATCTGCTGACAAGTGAAGTAGCGAGTCCATATTCTCTCCCAAAGCGCCTCGCAAGAGAAAGCAGTACGAACACGATTTGATGTGTTCAGCATTGGGTTTGTTCGTGCGTGTGTGTGTTTGTGCGCGCGTTTCTGACATTCCCCCTCTGTTCCTTGGCAGGTAGCTGGGGAGTAGTTTCCCAGTGAGAGAGAGAGAGAGAGTAGAGGACTGCTCCCCCTTCTTCTCCTCTTCCTCCTCCTCCCCACCCCACTCCCTCCCTCCCCCCCAAGACATGCATAGCAAGAACCGTAAGTCTGCTCCTCTCCTTCGCTCTCCTCCCCCCCCCCCCCTCTCTCTCCTCCTCTTAATACTGCATTAAAGAAGAATAACAAAAAATAATAATAATAATACATGAAGAGTGATCATTAGATATGCCGTGTTATTTTAAGCCTTCATCGTGCATGTTTGTGTGTGTGTTCCAGAGAAGCGTCACGGCTCCCCGTGCCCCTCCCGGGCCCCACTGGTCCCCATGAAGCCCAAGGTGTCTGTGGCCCCCAGCCCAGGGGACACACTGGCCTTCAGGGTGCCCAGGGACTACCCCCACTCCCGCTTCAGCAAGGCCCCTCTGGCGGTGTACCCCCCCAAGGGAGCCCGCGGCAGGACATGGTGCGGACTCGCACTTCGCGGACACGCTCGCGCGCACATTCGCACACGCACCGCATACGCTTTCTTCTGTTTCAAAGGAATCATTGAATTGTACCTCCTCTTTATCCCCTCTCTCTCTCTCTCTCTCTCTCTCTCTCTCTCTCTCTCTCTCTCTCTCTCCTTTTCTCTGTCCCTCTTTATTTCTCTCTTTGTAATGTGCTTTTATGTTTTTTGGCTTTTTACTTTGTGTCTCTCTCTCCCCCCCTCTCTCTCTTCCTCTCTCTTTTTTCCCCTCTCTCTCTCTCCCCTTCTCTAGTGTGTCCTTGCCGGTGGTGAGCCTGGAGAAGATGCCTTGTCTGGGCCGAGCGGAGGGAGGCGCCCATGTCCGAGTCAGCTGCTCCCCCTCCACGTCCTCCCCTTCCTCCTCCTCCTCCTCCCTCAAAGCCTCCCCTCCACCCCATCTTCCCACTGCACCCAGGAGAGGCTGGCGAACGGCCGCGGGCCCCCCACCCCGCGCCCCTCTGCCTCCCCGTCGCCCTCGGACGGGCGGCCCGGCCCGGCGGCGCGCTCCCCGCTGGACAAGCCCTTCCCCTCGCCGCTGGACCGCCGCCACTCCCAGTTGGCCTCCCCCCGCCCTGCCCCGCCGCTCCCTTCGCCCTCACCCTCCCCCCGCCCCGCCGCACCCCTGCCGTCGCCCGCGAAGAAAAAGCATCCGAACGACACCAAGAGCGCCAGGCCTCACAAGAGGCTCTCAGGTGAGTGTGTGTGTGTGTGTGTGCTCCCGTTTTAAGCAAAAGGAATCCAGAAATGTTTCCCTTTTTTCAACTCGGATTGATCCAGAGACTCTCACCATCTCGAGGAATCCCACCCGCCCCGAGGCTAGCATAGTAGCTTAGCTACATCCTCATGTGATGCGTGGTGACCGATAAGACAACAGAGCAGATGATTTAGTCTGTTGATCCGTGTGAAAACGCATTCTGGCATTTGGTCCCACACTGGCTGGCAAAGAACTGCCCCTCTGTTAGTGAGCATATTTAGGAACTCTAAAACCTAAAAGTGTGTGTCGGTGTTTATATTTGCAACAAGCCCAACACTAGACCTTTACCCTCTCTCTTTCTCCAACCCCCCCTCCCTCTCTCTGTCTCTGGCTCTCTATCTCTCTGCCTGTCTATCTGTCTCTCTCTCTCTCTGCCTGTCTATCTATCTCTCTCTCTCTACCTGTCTATCTGGCTCTCTCTCTCTCTGCCTGTCTATCTGTCTCTCTCTTTCTCTCTCTCTCTCTCTCTCTCTCTCTCTCTCTCTCTCTCTCTCCTCTCTCTATCTATCTATCTATCTATCTATCTATCTATCTCTATCTATATCTATCTGGCTCTCTCTGGCTGAGAACATGGAACTGCGTATGTATCATAGTGTGGTTTACCCTCCGGGGTAGCAGCCGAGACACCTCGGTGTAGGGTAACGCTACTGTCTAGCGCTCGCAGAATGAAGGAAGCCCGGCTCTCCACCTGTGGGTGGAGTCATGCAGAATCGAGTGATTAGGCTCGTCCCCGTCACCAATCAAGTGCCCAACGGTACAAAATGGGGTTGTGTGACGAGAACTATGCAGAGATGAAGACAAACTACATACGCGAGGCTGAGATGAAAGTTCACTGAGGTAGAGATGTCGAGAACCATCTGATCACCCGTAACCTGGGTAACCTCCTCCTGACACACCCGTAACCTGGGACCCCCTACACCGTGACCGATTTCGCTGACGACAACATCTACACAAAACACACATGAGGTGGCGTGGAAACGTCAAGTGCCCGGGGTGTTGTCCGTTTGACCGCTGTGTTGCACAAGAGCCGGAGCATGGCCACGCACCCTCAGAGGGAGCGAGCGAGGGAGCGTGAGGGCGTGCACGCGTTGAGCAGGAACACCGTGTCAAAAGAAAGAGGGAAGAAAGTCAATGTTTTGGAGTGTGAAAAGTGTGTGTTTACAGCCTTTCAGGCGTGTAGTAGGCAGCGTGTTGTGAAAGAAACGACCGAAGGAGACGGGTTTCTTAAACAACACCAGCTGCACTGCTGGCGCCTACCTATCAGACTTCTGTGGAGGAGGAGGGCTCCCTCCTCTCTCTCTCTCTCTCTCTCTGTTCATCTTCTATCTTCCCTCTCTCTCTCTCTCTCTTGTCCTCTGCCTACTCTCTCTCTCTCTGCCCTTTCTCTCTACTCTCCATCTATTTTTTCAACTATTTCATCTCCTCCTCCCCCCCTGCCTCACATTCCCTAACCTTACCTTGATTCTCTCTTCCTCCTTATTCCTCTCTCTCTCTCTCTCTCTCTCTCTCTCTCTCTCTCTCTCTCTCTCTCTCTCTCTCTCTCTCTCTCTCTCTCCCCTCCCTTTCTCCGCGGTGTGCAGCGCTCCTCTGATTTACGGTGTAATTCACAAGCAGCCAGAACGTCCTCGTTTTAGAAAACTCCTCCGCCCGGCCTCGTCTCTCCACCACAGAGTCGTTTCTCTCTCTCTGTCTCCCCCGCCATCTCGCTGTGTCTGATGGACAGGATTATAGAGATTACAGCCCATTACAATATAACAATCGTCCAAAAATAAAGGCCAAAACCTGAATACTAGCCTCCATATCGGGCAATTCCCAGGTCCAGAATCATTCATGCTATAAATCAGTTCTGTCACTCAGAAGTAGCAAATGATTGTGTGTGTGTGTAATTTGTACAGGACGGGTGTTTGACCCGAACAAGCACTGCGGGGTTCAGGACCCTGAGAGCAAGAGGCAGTGCACGCGCTCCTTGACCTGCAAGGTAAGACGTTCACGGCGCGCACAAACACACACACACACCCGAGGTATCTTCCTCTAAAATCCTCCAGAAGCCATCTCTCACAGCTCCTTTTGTATGTGTGGAGAATCGGTATTTCCGTTTTGTGCCACGACTGTATCTGGTGTTTCTCGTGATGCAACGCGGATGTTTGGAGCTCCGTTAGAGGGAAGTGCCCCTAACGCTGTCGTCCTTTTTGGGGGGGGGTCCAGACTCACTCGCTGACCCACCGGAGGGCGGTGCCCGGGCGCAGGAAACAGTTTGACGTCCTCCTGGCCGAGCACAAAGGTCGCTCCAAGGAGAAGGATGCGGAGAAGGACGGAGCGAAGGAGAGGGATGGCAGCCAGGTCAGGAGGGAGAGCCAGGGGCCCGGTCTGGGCCAGGCCGCGGCCCCGTCGCTGGACGCGGCACCGACGCCTCCAACTCCCAGCAAGCCCTCCCACCTCCACAACGGCCGGACCGTCTCCACGCTCAGGCTGCGGCTGGCCAACGCACACATCCCCAGGTATGCTGTGTCGATGGAATACACGTCTTGGGGAACTCATGGTTAACTCCTGTTATTGCTGTGGAAGATAGGGTTGGAAGATTCTCATCTTTCCAGATAAGTTCCCTGAGACTTTTACCTTAATTGATATTGCACATTGTTCCTCCCCAGTTATTTACCTCGTTTTTGGAGCGGTAAAGTGAAATATAAGTTGTGTATATATTTCCCTTATCTGTAATATACGCTTCTGCCACTGGGGGACGCTGTGAACGAGTTGTCTGAATGCAGTTGTACCAGGAGTACAAATGAAGAAGTGGAGACTTCGTACATGGGTGTCTCTAACAAAATGTCTTCTCATCTTTCTCCCTGTCCTTCTCTCCAACCCGTTCTCTCATTGTTCATCCCCCCCCCCCCCTTCCATAACTCCCCCCCTCCCCCCAGAGTGCCTGGTGCCGTCGGGGGGGCCTCGGCCTCGAGCTCCGCCCCCCTCCAGCCCCCGTCCTCGGCCTCCGACGGCGGCGGGGCCAGCTGGGTGAGGGTCAGCGGGATGGACGGACGGCCCTCCAGCGACGAGGGGGAGGGAGACCCGGCCGAGGACCCGGACAGCCTGGCCTGCCCCTCCTCCCCTCACCACCCTCGACCCCTGGGGGTGAGTGTCTCCTGCCCAGAAGACGGGGAGAGGAGGAGACGGTTAGACGGGTAGACAGACACGCAGATCCAGGCAGATAGACGTGCTTAAATATGCCCATGTACAGTTTTACGGATGGCTTTGCCGTTTTTTTTTTTTTTTTTACGCTGCTCGGGCGTGTCTTGTCGGTGCAGGTGTTAGGTCTGGAGAGAGTGGGGAGCGACAGTGATAGTGCAGGGCGTGTGTCTCAGACGTGTGTCTGTAGGTTAATCTCTGCTTACCTCCATCTCTCACCCTCTCTGGCCCTTTTTCCTCTCTCTCTCTCTCTCTCTCTCTCTCTGTCTCTGTCTCTGTCTCTGTCTCTGTCTCTCTCTCTCTCTCTCTCTCTCTCTCTCTCTCTCTCTCTCTGTGTCTCTCTCCTTTTCTGTCTCTCTCTCTCCTTTTCTGTCTCTCTCTCTCCTTTTCTGTCTCTCTCTCTCCTTTTCTGTCTCTCTCCCCCCACAGTGCTGTGCGTTCAGCAGCAGACTATTGGGAAGGGGTCACTATGTGTTTGACCGCCGGTGGGACAAGATGAGGCTGGCACTGCACTACATGGTGGAGAAGCACGTCAACGCACAGATGTGGAGGTGTGTGTGTGCGTACTCTCACTGACTCTTGGAGTAATGTGCACCGATAAAACGGTATCATTGTCTCTTCAGTTTAGCGCGACTCACTAGCCCACGTGTCCTCCCTGCATGCTTTTCTAGGAAGGTGCCCCTGGCCGCAGAGAACCCCACCCCCCCCCAGCCCCCCACCGCCACCCCCCAGCCCCAGTCACCCTTCTCCATCCCCCTGGGTCATCCCTTCTCTTCAGTCCCCCCCCCTTCCTCCTCCGCGGCCGCCTCCTCGTCAGAGGGCTTCTCCTTGGTGTCCTACGCTCCAGCCTTCCCACAGGCAGCGTCCGGGACAGGGGTGTTCAACCTCCGCGACCCCCCCCGGCCCCCGGAACCCGTGTCCCCTGCCCAGGGAAGAGCCCGCAACGGCGCCACCAAGACCAGCCGCCTCCCCAGGGAAGGCCACTTAGAAGGGGCCAAAAGGAGGAAGATCTCCTCTTCCTCCCTCCCCAGCGCTGACCCCGCCCTGAGGAACGGGAGCAGCAGCAGCAGCCACCCCTCCGCCTCCCCCCTCCCCAGCCCGGGGCCTCCTGTCCCGGCCGGCCGGAGGAAGGGGATGGGGCGTGCTGGGAGCGGGCCGGTGGCTCGGGCCGTGGACTGGTACCCTTGCGCCGAGCCCGCCGCCCCTTACCCTCCCCCAGCCAGGGACCCCGCCCTGCCTTTCTCCTCCGGCCTCCAGCCTCCGCCGCCACCACCGCCTCCTCCTCCCCCCTCCAGCCCCCTGGCCTACGGAGGCGGAGCCGAGGGCAGGAAGAGGAGGAGCCCCAGCTCGTTCGGAGAGAGGCCCAGCAAGGTGAGCAAGGCCTCGGGGCTGGAAGCCATCTTCAGGAGGAGCGGAGGCCTGCTGTCGGCCGGGCCCGACTCACCTCGACAGGTGACGACCCCTCTCACACACACTGCCCTCGTGCTGTCGGGAGAGGTTGTTGAGGGTTCGGGAATCGAGGAGGAAGTAGCAACTGTCCTTTTGATGGTTCAGCAATTCGTCGAAACGCATTACATGACATTTAATTTATTTAGCCGACGTACACATAGAGCGGGTAAGGTTTGTTGTGCAGCTTAATTACATTCATAGGTCATTCATGAGATTAACTAAAAGTTCTTCTACTGTGGTCTGTTGTCCTTATTTATACACACAATAAATACAAAATTAATGGAGAAATCAATGGAAAAATACAGAAATTTCTACGTATTTAGTTATGCTCTCACAGACACACGCTTCAGAGATATCCTCAAACCTTCCAGTCTCACCTCACTTCTTTGCATTTTGTGGGGGTGGAGTTTCTTCTCAGTTTTAACAGCTGCAAATAGGCGTGAATGGCCTATGAATAACATGAAGCTGCGCATGCACATTATCCAACCCTAAACAGCACACACACCTAAACACATACCTCAACTCACCCCACCCTCACACACACACACCAATCGGCTTACCCAACTCCTTTGGTACCTGTCATCTGTAGACTGATTTGGCATCTGTCATCCTCGTTTCCTGTTAAAATGACTGTATATAGACCAACTAATCGTCCTGTTGTCCATCACCTTTCTTTCATAGCCCAAGATGCACCATTGAGGCCGCTATGACGAACAGACCGAATGTTTGGCAGCTGTAGTATCAATACGACAAGACTCTGGTCCATCAGCCAATGGCAGTGCAGCTCACACGGTGAGAGGGAACCTGGGACTTGGAGTCCACGTGGGCTCCTCCCCTCGCACACCTCTGTGCCCGTATATAGACTTGTGGTCCCTCCTCCTAACTCCACCTCTAACTGGATCAACCAATGGAGTGGTGTAAATGGTGGACGCGGTCATTTAGGAACACTCAGATGAAGACAAGAGAGAGATATATCACAGACTACCCTCTAATAAGGGAAATTTGCTTTGGTTTTAGTTTGGCATCGTTATCACCGCTGTACATTTTTTGGTTGATTTACCAATCAAGTTTGTAGATTCTTGTTACTTCCTGTTCCTGTGTTGGTCAGGTGACCAGAAAGGCATCCTTATTTCTGTGTTGGTTGGTTGGAAGTACCTACCTGTGAGAGCCTCCTGTTTAGGCCCACAATCCTTTGAAGCTCATCCGTCTGTCTTTGTTTCCATCTCTCTCTCTTTCTCTCAGCCTGTCTCAACTTTGCTCGCTCTCTCTCCTTTTTCCCCCCACTATATTCAACCCCGCCCTACTAGCATGCCTGCGTTTAAAGTGCACTTACTCCCCTTCCCCCTCCTGGACTCCACAACAGACCAGAACCAAGCAGGCCACAGCCCCACACATGGACCTGTCCAAACCAGGGAAGAACTTTACCCAATATAGGAAGAATTCAGGTTTTTTGAGGATTGTAACATTGTTGTTTTGTCTCTAAAGTTGCACGAAACACAGTGTCGGTGTTTCCTAACTTGCATCCTAAAGGAAAAAGCTACGGTGTTGGTGGTGTTCTTTCTTAAAAATTGTATTTATCATGTTCGTAATTATTTTCTTACTGTCCAGAGCAGAGCTACAGATGCTGTTGGGCAAAATATAATTGTATTTCATAAAAAGAAATGAAAGTTGGAAGTATTATTTTAGAGTTTCATTTTGTTAAATGTGTACATATCTTTTTGGTTATTTTTGTATTTATTAATAATTCTCCCAGTACTAAAAGAACTAAAGATGATGTGTCTTGGCCTTCCGGGTCTGTCTGTATAAAGATCTATTGAGATGGTTTAGTTTTGTAGAGGGCCTCATGTATCTTTTTGCCTGTGGGTTGATCTTTTTTTAAGCCTTCTTCCAATGTTCAACTTTGTTTTTTTGTTTTCTATGTACCTCTGGTTCAACACTCTGTCGTGTGACGCTTACAATAAGTGTATGATGTGTAGCAAGTTCCCCCGCTTGGTACCTGCCAAACCACCCCTCAAGGAATATTCCGGCAATTTAACAGTCGCACCTTGCCTGCAAAGTACATTTGTGACACTTTTTTCAACATTTTTGTCTAATAATGCATATGTATAGCGTTGACTAAAAAGCAATGCAACAGAACCAGTCTCAAACTGACTTAAATATCTAGTCTGACCTTTTCAGTTGATCTAATGCGGCGAAGGCATTTTATGTATTTGTTGCTTCAGAAGTTTTTCCGTCTTTTTCTTATATTCATGGATGGAGAGGGAAGGAATACAAAGGTGCAGAGGTTAAGCGGTAGAATAGACCTTCAAAATGCAGCCACTGTGCACCACAGCGTCGACAGCGATGAGCATGACACTCGGGCTATGGCCATGGCACTGCCCCCTACATGCCCCCTGTGCCTGTGCGTTTGCAGGTCAAAAGTGATGTGCAGTTGATGAGACCGCGCACCTGGAACTAAGTGAACACTCTAGAGAACTCTTCCTATTCTTTTTGCACTTTGTCATACACCCAGATGTTTCATCTGCTTCGATTTATATAGATATATGAAATATATATTTGTAAAAACAAAAGTATTGTCAAATACTGTCGATAAGGAATTTGATATTCCTCGCAAATGAAGAATCGATGTTGCGCTGTGGTGTGCTGGCCCCCCTATCAAGCTCTGTTGAATGTATAGAGTAAGGTCCGTTTCCCCAAGGAGAAGCGTGCGTACTGTTCATATTTACACCCTCGGCCACATTCTAATACCTTGGAAATGCACCCTAGATGATTTGAGGAGTTAAGGCCAGTCTGTTTCCACCTACAAATGGTGGATCAGTTGTTGAGAGAAGGAAAAGTGCATTCTTACAAGTTTAGGATCTGAGCCCCCCTTTTGCCGTAGAGCCATCATCTCTAGGCTGTCAGAGGCCTAAGTGTTTGCTGGTTATTTCCTTTCTAGGAAACTCCAGTGTCACCAACAGAGATGATAGTATAAAGCTAAGAAAAGTGGCTAGATTGAATTATTAAGGCCCGGCTACGTCGCTAGGCAGAACCCCCTGTTTGCCTGTGTCTTTCCCTAGGAACAAAAACTTGGCCCATTACCCAATGTATTTGCTCCCAATACATCATTGATTCCAAACCCGACACCTTAATTATGCTCCCCCCATGGGTAATGAGATTAGACGTTGTCCATGGCAATGGACAACGTCCACAGAATGTTGCACATTATATGTAATATCAAGTCCATGATCCATCCTGTTCCTGATCCCTGGTGTGTTTCAGCATGCGTGTTTCTGTATTCCTCTCACTCTGTGTGTGTGTGTGTGTGTGTGTGTATTCTACTGCTAGGACCTTCATTGGACTTGCTTCCTTCAGGTGAACAGCACTGTCTTCAGTCCTGATTGTTACCCTGGCTCTAAATAGCTAGTTTACTGACTGGAGAATATACAGTAAATATTCCTCAGAGGTTAGGTCAAGGCGGTAGGGAGATTGGTAGAGTACTTTGACGCAGGCTCATGTTACCAAGCTGTAGGGGAAAGGATGTCTCTGTAAGGCCTTATTTTTATACAGACTGTAAATAAATCTGACCCCATATATGAGGTTGATGAAATTGCTACACTTCCTAGGTGTTGTCAATGATGTGCTTTTTACTTCTGGGTTTTTGTTCCTCATATCCTCTTGGCCCTGTGGCTTTTTTAGCAATGGAATTAGTGTATTTTCAGGTTTGACTGTTTTGGATTTGAAATAAATCGAATACATTTTTTACCTGCAGCTTTAGTTCTCCCGTTCTTTGTCTCAAAGTGGGTTGGCCTATTGGGTCATCTGATGTTTTATGACGATTTCCTCAAAGCTTTTAAAAAGATGTATACGAAATGTCCCCAATATGCACTTGTGTGAAGGCATCATGTGTGTTATGATGGAACAAGAGAAACCCAAGGTCCAAATCAATTGTTAATGATTTCAAATGACATAATGGTCATTACAGCATAGAAAAATGGGCCAGCCACAAAATAGACCAAAAATGACAGTTTTAGGTAGGTCTAATGTGCTAAATGCTGCTGGGATGTAATTGCAGAGATAAAAGGTTTCAAAACACTGTGTAGCACTTCAATGAATTCAGAAGTTTTCCCCCCATTGCAAACAGCATTCTTATGATAATGGTTTAATGCCGGTCCTTTGGTTAATTGTGTGGCCGATAGCGGTGGGCACCTTTTGTTGTGTTTCTGAGGCCTATAGGAAAGGGCTGGAGGGATTAAGACAACTTAAAAAACCATAACAATCATATTTTCTAAAGGGTCCGATGTGCATTCAAGGACTTTTAGGGAGTTATTTTCATAACTTATCTTGAACCTGATTCAATATTTTCATTATCTAACGTCAACCTAATTCAATATTTAGTAACATGGATCAGATATGAAATGTGGTAAATTGGCTTATGGACTATGTCAGTGTTCAAGAAGATAAAAACAATATACCTTGAAGTGTTTTCCCTCATAGGTTTGATAGATGAGGGGCAAATGCAGATTTTAAGATCATAAAATGTATCATTTTACGTTTTATTTAACTTTGGGCCTAAATTGTTTACAGGTCTAAATGAGTCTTTCAGCACGTGCTTTGCAAAGTGGTATTTCGCGCGTGACCAGAAAGTATCATAGCAACCAGATTGTGTATCATCTGTGAGGAGTACGGTAAAGTTAGGGCGATGGGATAGCATTCTACGAAACCACCACTGTCTGCATGTCGAACAGGCAACTTTAACCATCGACGTCTAGATTGATGCACACGTTGAAATGTCAGTTTTAACATGTTTTTTCCACACAGCTATAAGGCTATTTGCCACTGTTCATCTAGTCTTGTCTAAAATTATGAATCTCGGTCAAAAGGCTATATTATCACTAGAGAAAGTTAGGTAGCCTACTCTATTTTTAATCTCTCTGTGTGGGAAATAGTCTAGGTACAGTAGGCCTACATCATGGGGTGATGAGTGATGCATTCTGGAGGGGAGTGTAGCCTAGTTACAATATTGATAGTTTATTATTTCCCTGACGAGAAGGCTGTAAAAATCATTTTATCCAGCTACCTTGGATGAATTCACATTTCGGGTCAGTAACAATAGTTAGCTAAATGTAGGGCAATTGTTTATTTATCCACAAGATGTTTCACTTTTATTGAGGAGGCCTCGGGCTACATAAATTAAAAGCCGAATGGAATTTATTAAAAACAGTTTTTTTTTTTTACATCCAATGTGCAATGCAAGAACAGATTGGTGTCTTGAATTCAGAAAATAGTTGTAGCACGTTTTAATACCCCAGTTCTACGTACTTTCTTTTAATGAATCGTAAACTTTGTTGTAATTAATGAGCCTGGACGCTAAACAAAACTAGCTAACGTTTCGGTTAAATTGTGTGCCCTGGATTCTGGAAAGCCTATAGTGCGCGCTTAGTAAATGGAGCACTAAACGGCCTGAAATTGGCAGCAGTTGTCCTCGTTCGCGGGGGGTCAACTATTCCTCGTATACCCCCCCCACCCCACCCCCAAAGTGCCAACGACACTGGCATTTACAAAGAAAGTAGAAGAGCTGCACCTTTGCGCAGCGCCGCTTTTGCTGAAAGGTCCCTCTGAGTGCACAAAGGCAGCTGCTGGAGGAACTGTTCAGCGCGACAGAGTGAGCGAGCCGGCGCTGAGAGGCGTAATAAACAATCTCCGGCTAGCTACAGACAGGGACGCGGAGTCGAAGAAGCTCTCCGGCCCAAGCCCTGCGAATTTACAGTACAAAGACCGGATTCTACGTTTGATTAAAGTGTAATAAAGGTAAGAACTATTCTTAACACATTTATATTCGACCCGATCCTGTATTCGAGGACGGGAAGCGCTTATGAAAGCTTAAAAACCCTCGCCTTGGGTTCCCGAACGTGGTTGTTTTTGCAGAAAATGGCGTCATCGTTCTCTTGTTCTGCCTGTCCATGGAGGGGAGAGGAATTGGTTTCAGCGACTCAAACTGTACCTTAAAGAACGCTTTATTAGCCGAAGGTGTTATGCTATTGACATAGAGGTGTATGTATTCATATTCAATAGTTAAAATGGGTTTCGGGTGGTAATTTTAGTCGATAGCAAGACGCGCAAAACCGAAAGGGTCACCGTTCCTGTGCGCCAAGCTGCTTCTTGGAAAAGGTGGCACAGAGCCGCAACGCGCAGCGTTTTACATTCGTAATTTAGCCCTGCCAGTAGAGTGTACGTGTATCCAAACATACAATAGCACTTTAAGAATTTAACCAAGATAGTTAAGAATGTATTTAAGTGGGTGTTGTACGTCCTCATTGTGTGTATTTTCTTCGGGTTAACTCGCTTTTACGCCGCACTCCCCTGCCATGCTGCAATCTGTAAGGGGCCTCTCTTATACGGATTGAAAGGTGCATTTTGTACTTGGCTTTTCCTTTGATCAAGTTAAGCTGGTCTTTTGTTGCTCAAAATACTGGCGATTTGAGGCTGACAATATAACCGTGTAAAGGAGATTTTCGTGGATAATGGGGTGATGCAAATCGTGCCATGAGAACGGTACACTCCTTGCGCTCTGGATCGCAGATTGCCAAACGAGTACAGACTGAATAAAATGGTATTTTGGACAATCACGTAGTTTGCACAAAACTGGGAAGTCCAGTGCTGCGCAACGATAGTGCCGCTTTGCGCATATCGGCAGCTGTTCAAACCGCCAGTGTTTCGCTACAATATTTTTTGTTGGCGAACCTTTTGTAAATAGTTGGGGACTCCTGGAGAAGAGAGCACAATGCTATTCATGCGGCCCTTTATCCGGGCGCCCGTATGGCCTGTGAATGCAGTCCCAAGTTCCACTCAGGCTGCCCTGTCCTCTATCGTCAGCTACGTGCATGCGTCCTAGCAGAACGTAGCCAAGTACAAGTGACCAGATCCCTGTTAACGAGGCCACTCGCTTCCCATGTCCTGCGTATTGGATTATTGCAGTCGATGTATTATTTCGCTTTGTGTACATGTTTTTAGTTCATGTTTGTTTAAGTGTCCAATCGTATTGAAAACGGGACACTTATCCACGATGGCAATGCTACGGTAGCTTACCCCTTCCTCTCAGTGCACAAATTAAGTTTTCCTGGTTAGTTATGCAACCCGTTCTCACAGAATATGCTGGTTATCCGCATCGCTATCGTCTACGTCTGAAAATAAATTGATATGAACTGATACGCAAATAGTTATCTTGCGACACAGAGTAGGCTAAGATGTGTCATTTGCAAATCACCAGTGCCATTTGCGTCACAGCCCGCGGCCTTACGCCCATGGGGGGCGATGGAGTTGCAAATGGAGATTGCTACCCGCTGAAAGGGAACCGTAGCCAAACCCAAACGCCAACAATCGCTGTGCGCTCTCACAAGTAGAGCAACACACGTTTTTAGAAATATGCCAAGGCGAGGATTACAGCATTTTAGCATAATTTTAGTGGACGGGATTCTGGTCGATTTTGTCTTCTTGCATGGACTGCGTAAGAGGACGGTTTCTTACTTTTTGTTAGCGAGTGCACTTGGTCCTTCGTGTTGGAGGTTAGCCTACATGTGGCCATTGTGGAGTCGCTTGTGTCGATATCTCACGATTTCTAGGGAGATGGGGCTCATTTGCACTGTAAGCGAAACGCACCAACCTATCGTTCGACTGTAAAGCCCACGGGGCCTACGAACACAGCAGACGATGAAGACTGATTTAGTACTCGATCGACACGGTCAGGATTTTAGAGTGGTGCGCCTCATTTCTGGTTTCTAACCGAGTGGGGCGTATTATCCATCGTAGCACTTCTTTTTGTTATTGCGCTCAGTTGGGCACTGCGCATGCATGTTCCATAGGTCGAGGAAAACGATTCAAAGAAGTTGTGAAACTAAAGTAGATAATATAATTTCATCAGCAAATGACAAAGGGGTGTTATTGGGTTTTAAAATACGTAAGCAAGTTTTCATCTTGTTAATGAAACATAGTTTTTAAACTTTCGTCAGTGTGTGACCTAAATACATTTAGTTATGAAAACAATGTGACATAAAACTCTAATCATTTGGTTTAATTGTTTTGAAATATAGGCCTAATCACATAATCAAAAATTTATCCAAGCCCAAAATGTGGCAGTTTTGGACATTGATTCATAACCCTTGAGAAAAATATGTTTTTCTACACTACACTAGTCATCCATGAACCTGTTTATTTCCTAAACCGTGTTACTTTGTCAACTCCGATTCCCTGTCCGATTGACTTGACATTTTGTGCCAAGATGGCTTCACATGTAAGGAATTACCAGTGCCTCAATCCAAAAGAGCACATTAGTCAGTTTTTGAGCCTGTTCATGTACTATTAGTTTGATTAAAATTGCTAATACAAGATGTGTGTTTAACTGGCGATAACTTAAGACATTTCTAGTAGTGAACCCCATGTATTCATGAAATAATGAAGTTCTTCAGTCCAACACAGTCTACATTCAACATTCCACCTATCACATTCAAAGGTTAATTCCATCTTGTCTAGGCCATTAGGTGCTCTTTTAGTGTCCCCAATCTCAGGAATATCGTTTGCGAGAATAACAAGTTAGAATAGGAGTGAGAGTTATACCTTCTTCCAATTCAGTGAATTAACTATGATGCCTTGGTAATGACTCATTAGCTATTGAAATGTGAAAGCATCACTGTGGCGTGTGTGTGTGCGTGTATGTGCTCGCATAATTGCGCGTGTATGTGCTTATATCATTGTGTGTGTATGTGCCTGTGTCGTTGTGTATGTGTGTGTATCATGGTGGTGTGTGTTTGTGTGTGAGGGGATTGCATCCTATCAGCCAGGGCTGCATCTCTAGGAAGCAGGCCTGTTGGACACTGTCAGAGGAGATAGTCCAATAAGCAGGTGAAGCAGTATGTCTACAGGCCTCATTGTGTCCAGGACACACACAGACGCACGCACGCGCACACACTCATTACCTGAGTCACACACACACACACACACACACACACACACACACACACACACACAATCCACAGGAAGAGAACCCACTTGGAACACTTCTGTCTGTCTCCATGGAAACATGTGAAGTGCGTTATCCCGAGTCCTCATCCTGGAAGCTTTAGCGTCACCTCCGCACACCGCTGGGCTGTCAGATCACTCCTCGACTACCGCGTTGGTTGAGCTCCCAAGCCCCCCCCCACCCCACCCTTTCAGCTTTTAGGGACTTCTCCCTCTCGTCTTTTCTTGCCTCTTCTCTCCCTCCTCCTCGGCACTCCGGAACACTCTGCTACCTCCGCCCCCCCCAAGGGTGGTTTTTCTTTTCTTCTTTCAGTCGGTTGTAAACCCGACGTCCTCCACCGTTCTTCTCGGCCCGGGCTCCCAGACAGGCCGGAGACCGCGCGGCTGTTTGGACCGCGAGGTCGCGAGCCCCTCAGGCACCTGGCCGGGTGTCCACCTCCGCCCCGACGCTCCCGCTTCGGCAGGCTGCTGTTTGGGTTCTCGCTCTCTCATCTGCCGTTTCACTCTCTCCCCTTCTCCATCCATCCTTTCTTCTCATTGCAATCGTGTTTGGTTTCTGTGGGATTTGAGTTGAAGCCAGTCCCTTTTGGCACCGGGACCGAATCTATGAGACGCAAAAAAGTGAGCCTGTGCCCCAAACTTCTAAGACGTGGACTCTGTCTCCCTCTAGTGTTAAGCACGTGGTATTGCACCTTGCTTCCCAGAGCTCTTAAGAAAAGATTTGTAACTAAGATTTGGCTCGACAGTTGTAATTGCAGTGGAATTTACGTTAATGAAGTGCGCAAACATTCGTCACACTTCCAAGGGCAGTCGTGTCAGGTGGTGACAGTCAGGGGTTGTCATCGACGAGGCTGCAGTACTCCAAAACACCTCAAGGGGGCAGCATTGCTTCTGATCTCGACAGTGAGCAAACGGAACGTCAACACGGGCCTACTTCCGCGTTGCTCGACCATGGTTAAGTGCACCCCCCCAAGGAGCTGGGGCCTAAGTCGGAGGGGGTCCATCCATGTCTGCGAGGTGCGCCGCACACACAAATACACACTGACTGCGTGTATGTTGCAGGTGATACAGCATGGTGAAGCCAGCCCACTCAGCTGGGAGGAAGACCTCTCACTGCCTACGCAGACAGGTACTGGAGAGAGGGAGAGAGAGAGTTCCAGATATATATACCCCACGTCCCCCTGTCCCCAAGTATATCCTGCACCCCCTCAACCCCCCTCAAGGCGACAACCAGGCTCTTAGTTTGGCACTAGCCGCCACAGCATTCCCTGCAAGCCCACAGACTATCCTTACTCTATTCTGCTTTTGTGTTTGTGTGTGTTTGTGTGTGTGGTCTTCCCCCCCCCCCCCAGTGAAACTTCTTAGTTCTTGTTCCTGTCAACTGCCCCCTTCCCACCAACCAACACACTCCCTCTCCAAGGTCACTCGCTGTCCCTCCTGCTCCCCACATGGCACACAGGAAGTGTCCCTGCTTCCTCACCAGTGTCATGCGTCACTCCAATCTAGGTCAGGCCCCACTTGCTTCTGTCATACCAGTGTTCTCGGCGACAGAAAAGGCCTGTGTCATAGGAAATCGTAGCGATGTCACTTCCTGTGATGGTCAGCACAGCCACGCTGGAGACGGGATGAGGGTGGGGCGGGGTGTGTTGTGGTTTGTGATGGGCTGTGTTTTAAATGGGTTTGTGTCGTATTCTGGCGTGCGCGTAGGTGTGGTGTGTCGTGTTTGGTGGATGCACATGTTTTGTTCATATACCCGATTGCAGTGGAGCCCTGGCTTGTTCACCAAGGGCAGTGAAGGACACCGGGGGAAGGGGGCAGGAGGAGAGGCCGGGGGGAAAGGAGAAGGAGGAATGAGAGTGAGAGGTTGAGATGGATAGAGTGATGGAGGAAGGGAAAGACTGTGCTTCCAGGTCAGTCAAGTCAAGCCTCTTACCTGTGCTCGTGTTTCCGTGAGCAGTTAGACCCAGGTCTGTCCGCAGGCTAGGGCACGCTCATCTTCCCTTCTCATCTCCGTCTCTCACCTATCCACCCGTCCCTCTCTCTCTCTCTCTCTCCATTACTCTTATCTCGGCCACGTTTGACGTTTGACGTCTGTCTCTCTCTTTCTCCATCCACCTCCATCCATCCATCTATCCATCTTTCCAACATACTCACAACAGCAGGGGCATGTACGGACCGAGTCTTCTGCTACTGGGTTATTGGTGTGGTGCTAGAGCAGAGTAATATTTATCACAGTCCCTCATCTCTCCTTTCCTGGTCCCATCGGCCCTCCCTGTCTGAACTGTTTACCCCACCGGTCCCTCTCATGGGCTCATGATCTCACTCTGTGTGTGTGTGTGTGGCATCAGAGCGGCGTCAGGATGGAGGTGGAGATGGAGGAGCCCAAGGCCCAACCCAGCCCCCCGGCCCCTTCAGAGGCCGAGGCTGAGGCCCAGACCCCCAAGACCTCCAGCAGGGACCAGAGCTGCCAGACGGAGCCGCCGCAGGCCCAGGACCAGGGGAGCCCACACTCAGGCAGCACCAACCCAGGTCACAGCTCTCCAGGTAAGGCCTCTCTGGCCCCCACTACCTGTACCCGTGCTCCTTCTATACTCCCTGTCTGTGCTAAACGGATTGAGGACAGATAACTCCGTAGCCTATTGCTACCAACTTAGCTTAGCATAGGTTATCTAATTGTGGCATAGCCTAGCCTAGCTTATCCTAGCTTCCCCTACGAGTTGAGCAAGGGACATACTACAACCAAGGGGGTGGACTTGGAAGAGGTCTGCGAGGTCTGAGCTAAACAACTCATCAAAAATATTTCCAAAACAAGGCCAGCACCTTGATGAGTCAGGGCTTTGGAACCTTCTAGTGCAGCGTCAAGTGGCTCTATTCAAGGCTCCCATTCACCCGCTAATGACGGCTGTGCGGTGGAGTTTAAATTACCTCAGGGCTCGGGGAGTTTGCACTCTCTAATTGGGTATTAGGAGTAGCCCTTTATGAAAATGATTTGTAGCCACCAGTAAATGGTGCACGGCCGTGTTCTCTGTGGCCGTCCCCTCTCAAAGCATGGCTCCCTTTGGGAGCCGTGCTTTGTCACCGCTGAGACGTGAGAGGGAGTCCACTTGGGACACAGGAAACGATCACTCTGGCATATGTGACAGCTTGTGGCGTCACATATCACAATCTCTCTCTCTCTCTCTCTCTCTCTCTCTCTCTCTCTCTCTCTCGCTCTCTCTCGCTCTCTCTCTTTTACTCCTCCTGATTCAAAGGGATGGGGGCCCCCCTTCCCAAAACCTTGCCCTGGCTCCAACCACTCATCTCCAGTCATCCTGCACTCATGGGGAGAGCACAGGACAACTGATAGTAGCCCCCTTTCCCCCTCTCCTGCTGTTTGGGCTCACGGTGGACGGCAAGGGGTAAACTCCTTCTGACTGTTGAAATGCACTCCTGAGCTCGAGAGAGAGAGAGAGAGAGAGAGAGAGAGAGAGAGAGAGAGAGAGAGAGAGAGAGAGAGAGAGAGAGAGAGAGAGAGAGAGAGAGAGAGAGAGAGAGAGAGAGAGAGAGAGAGAGAGAGAGAGAGAGAGAGAGAGAGAGAGAGAGACCGGCCTCACACACACTCTAAGTATAGCCCCTTCGTTAAGCTAGTGTTCACATAAGTACTGTGTTGCGTGTAAACGCCACTGTTGTCTAAACGTCACACTACACAGCCAGCCATTCAACCAGCCCGCCAGCGAGCCTGCGATTGGAGTGTGCCAGCGCGGTCAGCTGGAAAACCAAGGGCCCTCTTCATGTTGACTGGATGCTCAGGGCTTGTCTACCGGGACATTAGGCTAGCGGACAGTCTGATTGGCCACTGCCGGAGAATACCGGTACTATAGAGAAATCACCTGCCACGGCATCCTGAGCACCTTTATAGCCCCCCTGTCTCTCTTTCATTCTCTCTCTCTCTCTCTCTCTCTCTCTCTCTCTCTCTCTCTCTCTCTCTCTCTCTCTCTCTCTCTAAAACCTTAAACTGAGGGGATGGACAGAGACTCTGCCTGTCCTGTTAGGCTTTAGAGGTGAGTCAAGGGTTAACAGAGCCGCGAGCGCTATCCGCATCAACGTGCCTGATTGGTTGCTCTCTGACCCCTGGTGGTGGTGAGGGGGGGGGGTAGTCAGGGACCTGCCTTGTCGGATTAGACCAGCACACATACAGAGGTGGGGGGAGGGGCTCTGCGCTCTCTCTCTCTCTCTCTCTCTCTCTCTCTCTCTCTCTCTCTCTCTCTCTCTCTCTCTCTCTCTCTCTCTCTCCTCTCTCTCTCACACACACACTTGTGTGCTTACTGGCAATTGTTTGTTTTTTCCACCTGGTAATTATTTGGGGTATGTGTGTGCATATGTGCGAGGAACTTCCACCCTTTCTTATCTGCCCGAGCCTGGTGTCACTACCTCCAGGAAATACCTCACAAACGTCGTCACACATGGAAGTAGTCACACATGGCAGACATTTCCAGGAATCAACTCCAGGAACCTATGAACTCCCAAACTCTACTACAGACTACACTACTCCAGACTACACTACACTACTACAGACTACACTACACTACTCCAGACTACACTACTCCAGACTACACTACACTACTACAGACTACACTACATTACTACAGACTACACTACATTACTACAGACTACACTACACTACTACAGACTACACTACTCCAGACTACACTACTCCAGACTACACTACACTACTCCAGACTACACTACATTACTACAGACTACACTACACTACTACAGACTACACTACACTACTCCAGACTACACTACATTACTCCAGACTACACTACACTACTACAGACTACACTACACTACTCCAGACTACACTACTCCAGACTACACTACACTACTACAGACTACACTACATTACTACAGACTACACTACACTACTACAGACTACACTACTACAGACTACACTACACTACTCCAGACTACACTACTACAGACTACACTACACTACTACAGACTACACTACTACAGACTACACTACACTACTCCAGACTAGACTACACTACTACAGACTACACTACACTACTCCAAACTAGACTACACTAGACTACACTACACTACTACACTACACTACTACAGACTACACTACACTACTCCAGACTACACTACACTACTCCAGACTACACTACACTACTACAGACTACACTTTACTACTCCAAACTAGACTACACTAATACAGACTACACTACACTACTACAGACTACACTACACTACTCCAGACTACACTACACTACTACAGACTACACTACTCTACTCCAAACTAGACTACACTACTACAGACTACACTACACTACTACAGACTACACTACACTACTCCAGACTACACTACACTACTACAGACTACACTACACTACTCCAAACTAGACTACACTACTACAGACTACACTACTCCAGACTACACTACAGTCTATTACACCACTCCAGAATAAAGTTCACAACTCCAGACTACACTACATTACATTACACTACTACAGACTACATGACATTACACTACACTACACTACTACAGACTACATTACACTACACTACTACACTACACTACTACAGACTACACTACTACAGACTACACTACTCCAAACTAGACTACACTACTACAGACTACACTACTCCAGACTACGCTACACTACTCCAAACTCGACTACACTACTACAGACTACACTACACTACTCTAGACTACACTACACTACTACATACTACACTACACTACTACAGACTACACTACACTACTCCAGACTACACTACACTACTCCAGACTACACTACACTACTACAGACTACACTACACTACTACAGACTACACTACACTACTCCAAACTAGACTACACTACTACAGACTACACTACTCCAGACTACACTACAGTCTATTACACCACTCCAGAATAAAGTTCACAACTCCAGACTACACTACATTACATTACACTACTACAGACTACATGACATTACACTACACTACACTACTACAGACTACATTACACTACATTACTACACTACACTACTACAGACTACACTACTACAGACTACACTACTCCAAACTAGACTACACTACTACAGACTACACTACTCCAGACTATGCTACACTACTCCAAACTAGACTACACTACTACAGACTACACTACACTACTCCAGACTACACTACACTACTACAGACTACACTACACTACTACAGACTACACTACTCCAGACTACACTACACTACTACAGACTACACTACTCCAGACTACACTACACTACTCCAGACTACACTACTACAGACTACACTACACTACTCCAGACTACACTACACTACTACAGACTACACTACACTACTACAGACTACACTACACTACTCCAGACTACACTACACTACTACAGACTACACTACTACAGACTACACTACACTACTACAGACTACACTACACTACTCCAGACTACACTACACTACTACAGACTACACTTTACTACTCCAAACTAGACTACACTACTACAGACTACACTACACTACTACAGACTACACTACACTACTTCAGACTAGACTACACTACTACAGACTACACTACACTACTCCAAACTAGACTACACTACTACAGACTACACTACTCCAGACTACACTACAGTCTATTACACCACTCCAGAATAAAGTTCACAACTCCAGACTACACTACATTACATTACACTACTACAGACTACATGACATTACACTACACTACACTACTACAGACTACATTACACTACACTACTACACTACACTACTACAGACTACACTACTACAGACTACACTACTCCAAACTAGACTACACTACTACAGACTACACTACTCCAGACTACGCTACACTACTCCAAACTCGACTACACTACTACAGACTACACTACACTACTCTAGACTACACTACACTACTACAGACTACACTACACTACTACAGACTACACTACACTACTCCAGACTACACTACACTACTACAGACTACACTACACTACTCCAGACTACACTACACTACTACAGACTACACTACACTACTCCAAACTAGACTACACTACTACAGACTACACTACTCCAGACTACACTACAGTCTATTACACCACTCCAGAATAAAGTTCACAACTCCAGACTACACTACATTACATTACACTACTACAGACTACATGACATTACACTACACTACACTACTACAGACTACATTACACTACATTACTACACTACACTACTACAGACTACACTACTACAGACTACACTACTCCAAACTAGACTACACTACTACAGACTACACTACTCCAGACTATGCTACACTACTCCAAACTAGACTACACTACTACAGACTACACTACACTACTCCAGACTACACTACACTACTACAGACTACACTACACTACTACAGACTACACTACTCCAGACTACACTACACTACTACAGACTACACTACTCCAGACTACACTACACTACTCCAGACTACACTACTACAGACTACACTACACTACTACAGACTACACTACACTACTCCAGACTACACTACACTACTACAGACTACACTACACTACTACAGACTACACTACTACAGACTACACTACACTACTACAGACTACACTACACTACTACAGACTACACTACACTACTACAGACTACACTTTACTACTCCAAACTAGACTACACTACTACAGACTACACTACACTACTACAGACTACACTACACTACTACAGACTACACTACACTACTACAGACTACACTACACTACTCCAAACTAGACTACACTACTACAGACTACACTACTCCAGACTACACTACAGTCTATTACACCACTCCAGAATAAAGTTCACAACTCCAGACTACACTACATTACATTACACTACTACAGACTACATGACATTACACTACACTACACTACTACAGACTACATTACACTACACTACTACACTACTACAGACTACACTACTACAGACTACACTACTCCAAACTAGACTACACTACTACAGACTACACTACTCCAGACTACGCTACACTACTCCAAACTCGACTACACTACTACAGACTACACTACAC
Organism: Osmerus eperlanus; assembly: GCF_963692335.1. Classification (NCBI taxonomy): domain Eukaryota; kingdom Metazoa; phylum Chordata; class Actinopteri; order Osmeriformes; family Osmeridae; genus Osmerus; species Osmerus eperlanus. Next base: position 9,428,209 of record NC_085034.1, read on the forward strand.
TACTACAGACTACACTACACTACTACAGACTACACTACACTACTACAGACTACACTACACTACTCCAGACTACACTACACTACTACAGACTACACTACACTACTACAGACTACACTACTCCAGACTACACTACACTACTACAGACTACACTACACTACTCCAGACTACACTACACTACTACAGACTACACTACTCCAGACTACACTACACTACTACAGACTACACTACACTACTCCAGACTACACTACACTACTACAGACTACACTTTACTACTCCAAACTAGACTACACTACTACAGACTACACTACACTACTCCAGACTACACTACAGTCCATTACACTACTTTACACCATTCCAGGCTACACTACACTACTCCAGACTACAGTATTCTATAGAATAGTCGTTTGAGAAGTTCACGCCACTTGTCCACGACCCAAACAGTCAGTGTCAGTAACAGTGACACACCAACGTAGTGTTGAAACCTCACAATCAAAAGAGGGGTCGTGAAGTGGGTGTGCATGTGTACCGACAGACTAACAATTGACAGTCTACAGTGCGCTCAGGTGCCTTATATATCTTAAGTATTCACATACAAATACACACACACACACACAAACAGTACAGAGATGAGATTCAGCATCCATAATGCAGAGGCCAGAGGATGAGAGAGTGTGTGTGTGTCCCAGAGCTACTCTGCCTCCTCCAGTGTGTGTGTGTGTGTGTTCGGGCTTTGCCTCGCCGATCACGTCGTATACTGATACGGTTTCCGGGGTGACGAAGAAATACCAAAGGTGTCGTGTCAATCTGCCGACGAGACAGGCCGTTTGTCATTTTTCCTCTGACACACAACATACGTGTGTGTGTTTAGGTAGCCTACAGCTCCTACAGGATAAAGCCAGCGGTGCATATTGAACCTGCACCTCATCTCTGTAGAGAAATCCCAAGAGAATAGTGTTATTGCGACAGGCAAGTCAGGTGGGTGTGTGTGTGTGAGAGAGAGAGTGGTGGTGTTTGAGTGAGAGATATAAGCCCTGGATGGATATGTGTGTGTGTGTGTTTGTAAATGAGATGTGAGAGAATAATTCTCAAGGCAGAACTCCCCCAGGATGTCTCTGACTGTTTGGTGCTGACGTCACACAGACAAAACACACACACACCCCAGAGGGATGAAAACAGTGAGTCACTCCTGTGTGTGTGCGAGTGTGTGTGTGCCTATGATCACTAGTGACACACACACACACACACACACACACACACAAGGGCAACACACACCCTGTGATCTCTCTGAGCCCCTAAACGCGCATCAAGATAAACAATCTTCACAAGACCGTATGTCACAAACGTCAGTAGAAACGTGCTCGCGCGCGCACGCACGCACGCAGAATCCAACCACCCTGATGCGATCAGCCTGCGTGTGTGATCAAAAGGGCTATTGAGACCCAGCTGTGCGTGGGTGCTGGAGAGAGGAGACGGTGTGTGTGTTCCAGTTGGCCTGTCAGTCGACGGCTGTGATGTAATCAGCGGCGAGATGGACGGCTCTTTGAAAACCGCCAACACGAGTCCCAGACAGTGTCAGACAGTCGTCCGTCGTTCGAGGAGGGGCTCATGTCGGTGAAGGGGAGGGTGATTAAGTTGGGTTTAAGACAAGGCTTTCTCTCTCTCTCTCTCTCTCTCTCTCTCTCTCTCTCTCTCTCTCTCTCTCTCTCTCTCTCTCTCTCTCTCTCTCTCTCTCTCTGTGTGTGTCTCTCTATATGTACAGTATTCTCTCTCTCTATCTCTCTCTCTGTTGCAGTGGTGTGTCGTGTGTGTTTGTATGGGTGTTTTCAAACAGGCATTGGAGACACCAGGGTGTCAGGTGAGCAGCCCCCCTCCTCCCCTGGTACCCCTCTGGTGTAAACGAGTGTGTGGGTCTGGTTGCGTCTCCTGCCCTGCGCTGTGCGGAGGAGCTGAGAGGCCTTGTTCGTCACACTCTGAGTGTCTTTTTCTGGTCCCTTTCTCTGTGCACCTCGGCCTGTTACGTCCTCTGGTTGTGTTTGTTTTCCTGTATTGTTCAGTTAACTGTGTTTGTCTGCCCTCTCGGCTCTTTATTCTTTACTCTTTATTCCTATCTCTGTGTATTTCTAACATCTCTCTCTCTCCTTTCTCTCTCTCTCTCTCTTTCTCTCACTGTCTCTGTCTCTCTCTCGCTCTGTGTGTGTTCTAGTCAGGTCCAGTGGTGTGGTGTATCTAACTGTGCCCTCATCTCCTCCCCCTCTGCGGCGTTCAGGGTCACGTGTGGAGCCAGGCGACCCCCCCCTGCTCCAGCAGCAGCTGAACACCTCCAAGTCTGGCATCCAGCAGATCATCGAGTGCTTCCGCTCAGGTCAGGCCCAAACCCAACATCAGGATTAGGATTTGGACCATCCACTGTTTTTGTAACAGTTTGTGTTAGTTGTGAGTGTTTCCCCCCCCCCCCCCCCCCCCCAACAGGCTCATTGCCAATTTGATGGAGACATGAACATGATTTACTGTTTGAGGGACGTTTATTGGGCTTTTACTCGAATGACGATAAAAAGAAACGGTTGCAGTTACACAAACGACTTTATTTGCTTGTTTGACACCGAATCCTTTCGAATCCGTCCAAGCGGCGCCATAATATTGAGAGAGTAAAAAAAAAAAAAAAAAGAAGCAATTTCAGAATCGCTAAAAAGTTGTCAAAAAAGAATGCGGAAGTCAGAGTGTGGTGTTGACGCTGCCCTCCGGTGGTCATCCTCAGGTACTGCCCAGCTGAGGCACATGCTGCTGAGGGATGTGGACACCATCTTTGAGTGCAAGCTCTGCCGCAGTCTGTTCAGGGGCCTCCCCAACCTCATCACTCACAGGCAGTACTACTGCCTGCCTCGGCTGCCAGAGACAGACGGTTAGTAAGACGTGTGTCTGTGTTAATGAGTGTGGTGGGGGGGGGGGGGGGGGGGGGGGGGTGTTATATGTGATCTTGTTGAGGTTGAATGTGGTCAACCTGATTTGGCAGCACTGTCTTTCCTCGTCGTCGCCCCCCCCCCCCCCCCCCCCCCCCCGGAAATTTGAAAACAAACTCTCGCGCCCACGTCACACTGTCTCTCTGCCTCTCTCCCTCCACGCTGTCTCTTCTGTCATATTTCACTGCCTCTCAGTCGGCCCATCCATGTCTCCATTTCCCCTCCTAATGCAGTTTCTCCTCGCTCCTCACATCTGTAACTGAATCTCTGTCTCATTAGCGCTCCTCTCCACTGTCCTCCTTTCCCTGGCGCCCTCGTCCTCTCTCGACCTCCTCTCTCGACCTCCTCTCTCGCCCTCCACTCTCGCCCTCCTCTCGTCCACCCTTTCTTTGAGATACCATTTTAGTGTGTGTGTGTGTCCAATTTTCTGGGGTGCATTTTGTGTGTTTATGCACATGCTCACCTATACCCCTTCCTCCTCCCCTACACCCCCCCCCCCCCCCCCCCCCACAGGCCCTCCAGGAGACTCCAAGCAGAGCACGGCCATCAAGGAGCTGCTGGAGGCCATCTACCCCCGCAAGGAGCCCCCGGACCACGTGGTGCGGCTGGAGCCCATCCAGACCAGCAGCAAGGCCGTGTTCCAGTACCTGTCCACGGAGGAGGAGCTGGCCCAGCAGGGGGGCCCCGGGGCCGCCCCCCAGCAACACACGCCCCGGAGCTCCCGCTGCCACAGCCCGGAGCCCTGGGGGGGGGAGCAGGGGGCGGGCCACGCCCACCCTGAGCCGGAGGCGGGCCACGCCCCGAGGAGGGGGGGGGAGGAGGACGAGGGCGAGGAGAAAGGAGGGGAGAAGGGGGCCCAGGCCGAGGAGGAGGGCTCCACCAGCGGGGTGAGGACGGGGGGACACACACGTGCCACGCGCCCCATGTGCCGATGCCAACGATTCACTCTGCGACCACCACACACTAACCCTCTCTCTCACCATCCCCTCCTCCCTCTCTCACCATCCCCCCCTCCCAGGTGGAGGACGTGACCATCTCCTGCTGCCTGTGCGGCCAGGACTTCAACTCGCGGCGCTCCATCCGCCGCCACTGCCGCAAGATGCACCAGAACAAGCTGGAGGAGCTGCGCAAGTTCACGGAGACGCGCACGGTGCCCATCAGCCTGCTGTCCATGGTGAAGGGCCGCCCGCGGACCATCACCACGCCCAGCGGCAAGTCCTGCCCCATCTGCTTCAAGTCCTTCGCCACCAAGGCCAACGTGCGCCGCCACTTCGACGAGGTCCACCGCGGCCTCCGCCGCGACATCATCACGCCCGACATCGCCACGCGCCCGGGCCAGCCGCTGTCGCTGGAGGCCACGCCCCCGCGGAAGAGCGCCTCCTCCTCGCCCACGCGCGGCCACACCCCCAAGACCACCCCACAGCCGGGCAAGGCCTCGGCCAAGAGCCCGCCCCCGGTCCAGAGCCCGGCCCCGGCCCCGCCCCCCCAGGCCCAGTACAACCTGGCGTCGTGTCGCTGCCTGGTGTGCAAGAGGAAGTACAGCTCCCAGGTCATGCTGAAGAGACACATGCGCATCGTCCACAAGATCTACAATCTGCGGAACGGCCCCGCCCCCGCCGCCCCGGCCCCTGCCACCCCCAACAACGCCGGTGCCCACGCCGCGGCATCCCCTAGCAACAGCAGGGTCCAGGTGAAGGAGGAGAACACGGACGCCTCGGACGACCCCGACAGCAGCCCGGCCCCTTCGCCCGGCCCCTCGCCCTCCCTGCCCCTCCCCCGCGTGGCCACGCCCACCAAGGCCGCCAAGGCGAGGGAGGAGGCCGAGGGGGGGGCCAGCCCCAAGCCCGCCTCGTCTCGCACCGGCGGCGGGGCGGCGGCCCTCCCCCCCGGCTCCAAGACCCCCAAGCTGTCGGTGGGCTTCGACTTCAAGCAGCTCTTCTGCAAGCTGTGCAAGCGGCAGTTCAGCTCGCGGCAGAACCTCACCAAGCACATCGAGCTGCACACGGACGGCAACGACATCTTCATCAAGTTCTACCGCTGCCCGCTGTGCCGCTACGAGTCGCGGCGCAAGCGCGACGTCCTCCGCCACGTCACCGTGGTCCACAAGAAGTCCACGGCCTACCTGGCCAAGATCATGCCCAAGCTGGAGAGCCGCGCCGTCAAGCGGCCGGCCGAGGCCGTCCTCAACGCCAACCCGGCCTCCAAGCGCGCGGCCGCCACCGTCAAGGAGGAAGTCAACGGGCGCCACTCGCCGCCGCCGCCGCCCTCGCCGCCCGTCACCCGCAAACAGGACCTCCTTTCCTCCGCCGCGCACGTCACCCGCAAGCAGGACCGCCAGCAGGACGCCCCCGCGCCGCCGCTGACGAGGAGGAGCGAACGGCAGGAGGCGCCGGCCACCGCGCCGCCAACCACGCGGCGCCAGGAGGCCCTGCAGGAGAGCGCCGCGGGGTCGTCGGAGGTGCGCGTCACCAAGAACTTCTCGCTGCACGCCTGCGACGTGTGCGGCCGGGCCTTCGCCAAGAAGCTGTACCTGGAGAGCCACAAGAGGAGCCACCGCAACGCCGCCTCCGCCGTCGCCACGCCCGAGAACCGCCGCAAGGGAGTCAGCACGCGCTCCAAGGCCCTGCTCTGGTGAGTACGGCTGAGGCGGAACCAAATGCCACGTGGCGCTGTGGTGTTGTATGTTAGAATGCTGCTGGAGTTGGGGGTGGGTATGTAGGTGGGTGGGTGTGTGTGTGTGTTGGGTGGGTGGGTGGGGCTGGGTTAGGTTGGGTGGAGGGAGGCGTTGGCTCAGGTTGGGAGGTGGGTGTGTGGGTGGGAAAATGAAATACAAAAATGGTGGCCTGTAACCGGTATGGTTGGGTAACGAATAGGGATGCTCCGATCTGATCGGCGCCGATCCATATCGGCCGATATTCCCATTATCGGTTTTGATTGGCGTTCTCAAAACGGCCGATCAAACATGGCCGATCAGATGACATAAAATCTGCGAGAACTACTATCAGAGACGTTTCAATAAAACGTTAGATAGGCATTTCAGGCCGCCAATGGTAAGAAATGATTCTTTAACCTTTAGATGCGTGAGTTCTAAATATTTCCGACTCTTCCACCAGAGTTTGTTTTCCAAAACGGAAGCTAGCTAACTTTAGTTAGCTTCCGTTACCTAGCAACCTAGCATAATACTTGTAGCAATGCTACTACCTGCTAGTGTTACTTGTTAGCCTCTAATTGTACATTTTGAAGCCATACTATAGCGTTTGTCATAGTTTTTGCCTAAAATAGTCGGTTGGAATTTTCAGAATCGCACATGTGCGACGGTACTCTGTGAGACCCGCATTCGAACGAAAACAGTCACGGACAGCCACTTCTTTTTGGAAGGCCAATGAAGACCTCTTTCCTGCTCTCGCACAAGCAGCACAAGTCTTCCTCTCCGCACCATGTACAAGTGTAGATAGCGAGCGACTTTTCAGCACAGCAGGACATATTTTAGATGAGAAGAGGAACAGGTAGACTCCTAAAAATGCTGATATGCTTATATTTATCAAGGCAAATCTTCCAGTGATGCTGCTTAATCAGAAGTAAGGTTTGAATACTCTAGTATGCCCCCTCTCCGAGTGAGTGAGTGCGTGTGTGAAGTGAGTGAAGTGAGAGAGTGAGTAAATGATGTGAGAGTGAGTGAGACACTATACAGATAGATATACATGTTTTGTTTTTTTGTTTAATTGCTGACTTCCTGTGCACCTTTTATCTTTATTCTGTCTGTTATCTCCTCCTAAATGCAGACAAATTGACTTGAAACTGACTGACTTGAAACATATTGGATATTTGGCTATAGCCTGTTTATGTTGCAGTTAAGTTTGTATTATTTTTCCACAGGAAAGCTACTGTATAAGCTCCAAGTTCTCTTGAGAGCCTCTAGAGAGTGGAATGTTGCACATGTTATTCTATTGTTGTGATTTTTATTTAAAGATTTATATTTGTATTATTATTTTAATATTTATTATTATTTACACATTTTATAGTAAGCGAGAGAGCTTCTACACTGGAATGTTGCACGTTCCCTGCAATAGAACGGATGGTTGTCAATTCATGATACTCTCTCGTCTCGTAATTTAAATACTTAAAATACAATACCAATGTTGTTAAGAATAATTAATTTCATAAATAATGCTACACAATAAATAGAATGCTTCAATCGACACCGTGATCGGTGATCGGTATTATCGGATCGGCAGATACTGATTTCAGTGATAGGTGATCGGCACCAAAAAACCTGATCGGAGCATCTCTAGTACCGAAACCCGGTTTCACTATGGAACCGGTTCCTACGCATCCCGGAGGAATCGGACCGAATTAGAACGCACATTTCGGTTCCACTTAATCTGTCGACTGAAATATTTCCCTCTGTTGCTCCGAAACTGACGTAAACTATCACACTTTCTCTGTAGTCTACCATTAGCTAGCTACCGTAAATGTAGGCTACTTTCAAAATGCCATATTTTCCCTCTGGGCTCACCAAAACGGACTTTAAAGCATATTAACCATTCACTGCCCGTGATCGCTAGTAAACATAGTACACTTGCTCTGCTAGTCTATCGTTAGCTAACTTTTAGTGCATTTAAAATGCCTAAAGCGAAGCGGTCGAAAGTGTGGCTGTATTTCACAGCCAATGATTCCGACATCGCAAGATGCAACTAATGTTTCAAAACGATTACGTGTAAAGGGCGACACACAGGATACTACTTAAAACAGAGGGATGCACCGTGTTAGACAGCTTGCGGACATTGGAGAACGTTGTTGTTGACATGTTTAACGTTATAATGGAAAGCAAGCTTGTCGGCTTGTCAGCTAACGTAAGATCAGCGAATTGTGTTGTTAGCCTAGTTCAATGTGAAGGATTTTGGCAAGGCAATCTCCTCCACTGCATTAGAATTGTTATTTGATTTGTTATGTATATCTTGTCGTAATATATGAGCTAAATGAAGACGAACACGTAATGAAACAAGACCCATTGATGTCTGGTTTAACGTTAATGAGTGATCGAAACTAGCTTGGTCCTAACCAGACCCTCGTACATTTCATTTGTACAGAGGGTCTGGGATCGCTCCATTGACAAGCGTAAACTTCCTTGAAGGCGGGTACTCTGATGAAGTTTAAAACTATTGGATCTGCGCAGAGACACTCTGATCTGCCATAACCAATCGCTAGCGTTCGCCTTAGCCAACTCCTTCACCACTACTGTAATGGAGCTAGCTGCCGTAGCTGGAAAATCTAACTTTTCCTGAACCCCGTGGGGACGAAGGCCACAACATCATGGCCACCAACAAAACTTACCAAAGATTGTTCTTGCTCCGGCTTTAACTTTTGGATATTCGACAGCGACTCCGCCGCCATTACTGAACTACAACTCAAACTAGCGAACGACATCAACGTCATCGTTCTCAGCCACTCCCTCTGTTCGCTGATTGGACCTACAAAAATGTTGTTTCCAAAAACCGACTAATACACCGAAATCCCAGACCTAGTACAGAAGCAAAATCAAAATTGCGCGGAAGTACGTAGGAGGGCAGAGCCAGGCTAGATCGAAACACCTGCCCAGGCCAAAAGACTATATGAGATTTTTATTTTATTTTTTACTCCCCACTCGACCAGTTTTAATGTTGTTTTGTGTTCAGTGGTGTTAATAAATGTCTGTATACGTCTGTATAAAATGGGTCACCTTTTTCAGCCCTTCTGAATTTGCAGTTATGGGTTTAGTTAGCATACCAATTCAACATTTATTTTGTTGTTACTTGTTAATAGTGTACATGTTATTTATTGTAAAATTATTGTAGTTGTGTGTTAGGTGACTTAAGTTTACTTATTATATATTTAAGTAGGCTACTTCAGAACGTTAATATATTGTTACATTTACATTTTTTTCCATAAAAAAAAACTATAAAAGAGCCTTTCTTTGATTACTTTCAGTTTTCAGTTTTTCAAGAATCTGTTTCGGAATCGTTTAGGAATCTGAATCGTTTTAAAAGTACCGGTTCGGCATCGGAATCGTATAAATCCTAACGATACCCAACCCTAGTAACCGGTGTGTTAATGAATTGACCTATCGCTAAGCCCCGCCCCTCGAACGCAAACGGGCCAATGGCAGTTTAGTAACATTACATTACCATTTAGTCATTTAGCAGACGCTCTTATCCACAGCGACTTACAGTAAGTACAGGGACATTCCCCCCGAGGCAAGCAGGGTGAAGTGCCTTGCCCAAGGACACAACGTCATTTGGCACGGCCGGGAATCGAACTGGCAACCTTCAGATTACTAGCCCGATTCCCTAACCGCTCAGCCACCTGACTCCCTACAGTAACAGCTGCACTCGGACATATTCAGTTTACAACTCCATAGAGTAGCATTAGGAAAAGGGATTATTCTCTTGTTTTATCGGTTTGTTGTAATTTAAGTGTAAAACAATGGTCAAACGATGTGCATGGGGTAGATGCAACACTGATACGAGGTATCATGAGAGGATGGGCAATGGGGTATATTTGATCCCATTTCCCAAACCAAAACAAGAGGGCCAAATGTCTCCGGTGGATAAAGCTGTGTGGCAGACCACACAGTCAACTCAACGTAACGAAGATAAACAAGGATGTCATCACATTATTTTCATTGACAGTACCGGCTTACTTTCACCACTGATGTTATGCTAGGCTTAGGCAAGTTATCTCTGGTTAAAACTAGGTAACGTTATTAGCTACGTATAACATTTGGCTAGCTATTCACTAGCTAGAAAGTTAGGACACTGCCCTGTCAGGGACAGGGTAATGCTAGTAAATAAACTAATAAATGTAGTTTTACATCTCAGTGCCTATCCAGATTAGTTCAATTAACTGAAGGTAAATTAATGTAGCTAATCTAACCCTGCAGTGCATCAACATTACTGGTATTGCCAAGCATTGGATATCCACGATTCAGGAAATCGTGAATGACCGTGAGATGAAGCTTCTCCCTCTTGCATTGAGAGCTGTAAATTCTTGCCTCCAATTTAAGTTTGTCATCCACCATATCTACTTTTAAATTATGTACGTATCCCTCCATTCATTGCATAATGAAGTCCCTCTTGACGGCTAAAACTCTAGTCAGCTGTGATAGCTTGTCCGAGTTAGCAAGAGTAACCAAGGGAGGCGGGGCTTAGCGATAGGTCAATTGCGTATGCTTTTTACCAATAAATACTATTTTCTAAGGAGAATACCCTAGACCAGTGTTTCCCAACCCTGGTCCTAAGGGCACCCCTTTCCTGCATGTTTTAGATGTTTCCCTGCTCCAGCACACCTGATTCAAATGAATGGCTCGTTATCCAGCTCTGCAGAAGCCTGCTTATGACCATTCATTTGAGTCAGGTGTGTTGGAGCAGGGGAACATCTAAAACATGCAGGACAGGGGTGCCCTGAGGCCCAGGGTTGGGAACCACTGCTCTAGTCAAGCGTAGCTTTCAATCAACTGGATATTTGGGGACTGGGGGATCATTTTGCAATCGCAAAATCACACTTATTCACCGGACGCTGTTTTTCTCCTCTTCTAGAGAGGGACTCCAAAGAGAGGTAGAGGGAGGGAGAAGGAAAGAGAGACAGCGTGAGAGAATGGGTGTTGGAGGGAGAGAAAAGGAGAAGATCAGGGAGGGAAACAGGGTCAAGGGGAGAAGGGACTGGGGGAGGGGAGGGGGGGGGGGTTATAGAGGGCAGACGTGAAGATGTAGATAGAGCCATCCATCCATTCAGTCAGCTTTTCTTGTTATTGATGGGGTTTTAAGAAGTGGCCGGGAGTGTCTGTGGGGCTTCTCATCTACCCTGTCCTCCTTTCTCAATCTCTTTCTCTCGCTCCATTCTCTCTCTCTCTGTCTCTCTCTTTCCTCCTCTATTTCCTCCTCTCTCTCTTTCTCTCTCCCTCCTCTCTCATTTCTCTCTCCTCACCTTCTCTCCTCCACTTCCATCCCTCTGTCTGAGTAATGAAGTATGGATCCTGTGGCTAGCTAGCTCTGGAGAACAAGCCCCCACTTCTACACACACACACACACACACACACACACACACACACACACACACACACACTAGTTCTGTGCTTCCTGTCCAAACCCCTGTGGGGCTAAAGGATGTGCTTCTTAAGATGTGATTGAAGTAGCCCATCCATATCCGGTTCATGTGTGTGTAATTAAACTGACTGGCTTGTGTCTGTCTCTACAGTGTGTGTGTGTGTGGTTGTGTGGGTGTGGGGGTTATTAAAGGGACGACTGACTTATTAAAGGGACTGTCTTGTGTCTGTCTGTACAGTGTGTGTGGGGGTGTTATTAAAGTGACTGGCTTGTGTCTGTCTCTGGTGGGTGTGTGTGGGGGTGTTATTAAAGTGACTGGCTTGTGTGTGTGTGTGTCATTAAAGTGACAGTCCTCTGACTGTCTCCACAGTCTGTCTTTGTACGTGTCAGGAGACCACAGAAGGAACTAACCCTGATCGCTGTTGTCTCCTCATGCTACCACAACTCTGCTCCGGGCTCTCCCACCACGTGTGTGTGTCCGCAAGCTAAATGTGTGCGTGTGTGTCTTCAGATAGGCTTGTGTTTGTGGCTAGGACGAGAGGAGGCCAGTCCCCTGGGGGTGAGGCGTGACGTTTAGCCGAGAGGAGAAAACACAAACATCCTGTATAGTAGAGGCCTAATTGACCACTGAGTGTCTTTTAACAGCTGTTGTTCTCTCTCTCCCCCCTGTGCCTCTCTCCCTCCCTCTGCCTCCCTCTTTCTCTCATTCTTTCTCTCCCAGATACCAGGCTGTGTAGCACCGCCTGCACTGGAGAGCTGCAGAGACGAGCAGATGGAGGAAACACCGAACCTCATAAGAACGGAAGACGCCGACTGGACGAGTGGAGAGAGAACACTGGAGGGAGAGACCGAAGGACGGGGGCAAAACAGCGACGGAGAAGCCAGAGACTTATTTCACCTTTCCAAAAAAAAAAAGGACGAAATATATTGTTGGAATCTGACGTTTTGAAGGGGAGATATTCTGTAACAGATTAGGACCGGGCCTGTGGACCATGTACTAGAACCACCCACAATGGCCGTGAAGATCACACACACTCCTGTTGTGTGTGTCCGTGTGTGTGTATGTGTAGGTTAGGGATCACCACTGTATGTAAATGTAGACCCACATACCACTGACCCACCTGCTCCTTGTGTGCTTGTATGTAAACGCCTCCCTAGCTACCTGCCCCCGTAGGTGCAGTTGCCCCCTCTGACCAGCTGTGGGCGCTCCAACCAGGGTCCTGTTTTAGAGGATCAGACTGTTGTGAAGGTGGACTCCTCCTATTCCAAATCAACCCCCCCTCCCCCCCCCCTCCCTCTGCTGCCATCAGCCCTCCGGTTTACCGATGCACTGGTTAAGATGTAGTGGGATAGGTCAAAGCAATATGGCCAAAGCTGCTCCTCATGGCATTGCTTACACCCATCCTGGCCCCGTCAGATCTTCAGATCTATGCTAGTGCCTAGGAGGCAGAGGGTTGGGAACGGTGGTTGATTTGGGTCAGCCACTTGTTTTTTTTTTAGGCTGTTAACCCATTCAGTGCCAGCGCTAGTGATGCTAGTGGTTATGCAATTGCAGCTCTTAGTTTAAATTAAGCTAACTATGCCTTTATTTAGATAAACTTAGTTGCTTTTACTTTGACTTTCCTTAATACTGGAGATTGGGGGGGGGGGGGGGTGAGAGGTTTGAACCCACAACTCAACACTTTATAGTTCCTAAGATAGCATGTCGAAAACACTGAAGAGTTAAATGCTAAAATGATTGTTTGAGAACAACCCAGTGACAGACCAAATGTATGTTGTACTTGTTTAATCAGAAAGCCATGATATAAAAAAAGAAAAAGACCAAATTTTATTTTTCTATCTGAAAAAAGCTTGTTTGACAAGGTCTCATTAACTTCTGTATTTTGATGATCATACATACACGAAAAGAATATATATATATATTGGCAGATATGTTATATATATAGTCTTTGAATATTCCTTAAAAAGTAGTGATGGTGTATAACCTTGGTTGCTTTTAACTCAACCACGTTTGAAGACTGCAAAAACATGATTTTTCCTTTTTTCTCTTTGCAAAATCTCTTTGAATCCCCATTGAATAATTTATGCCTGCACTCAATCAATTTTGACGTGTCACACGTTATAGTGAGAAAGACATTAGTTTATTCTTATTTCTTTCAATTAAATAAAAAACTGTGTTTGTATCTGTCAGAGAGGCAAATAACTCTTGTTTTTACTCTATATGTTATAATATTAACCTCATGAACTTCTTATAGGACACCTGCTGAGAATAGACAGTTAATCTGACTTTGTTGAGAGGAATGTAACATTAAAGTCACCCTGATTAAATAAACAGTTTTAGTCCTAAACAACAATGTTGACTGTTGCAGCTTGAATGAACTTGAGCAATCATGAGATTGAGAACATTAATGCAAAATGCGCTGTTCAATTGTGTTCAATTATATTTTGTTATAATGCCATTTACCGCTAGATGGCAGTAATGCACTTTCGTGAATGAAACGGAGAATGTATTGGCAGTGTAGATAAGTCTCATATGTCCATTGATCCCTCGTCTCTTATCAATATGTTGTAGATGCAGCCATATTGATCACTGCTATAGGTTGTAAGGAATATGGGATATTCAGCTAATCAAATCTATTTGTTGTTGAAACCTATAAGTTAGACTTTTCGCACTTATTGGATGCATTATGAACATGACTGTACCTCATTCATGTAGACATTACATAAGAGTACGTTCATTTGAGAAGATCTGGAGCAGGTGCAACACAACACGACATCTCAAAATGATGCATTATAGCAGTGATTCATTGCTTGAATACCGATGAACGGTCAGCGACAATGCTGACAAATACGGTGTTAGAAAACGGGGAGGGGGAGAAAGAGAGAGGGAGAGGGGGAGAGAGAGGGAGTTTGGGAGACCAATCGTTGCCAGTGGGAGTATTTTTTGTGATTCATTTGGCGGAGACGCGCGCTCACTGGGCTGGATGCATGCGCTGTCCCTCTCAGCACCGACAACCGGAGGCGCGTGCATCTGTATGAGTGGGCTACGAAAGCGCAACAAGGAGCCTAAAATCGAGCTTCCGATAATCAGGTAGGTTTAAAAAATATATTGATACTTTTGTTTTTTATCTGTATCATCCCCAATTCCACACCATATCCTACGTCATTTCCATCAGAAACAATTGTTATCTTTAGCTACCATCGCGTACGCCTACTCCAACTGATTAAGCAGCATGGAGGGCAACAAAGTACCCTAATTGGACACAAAGTAGGTTTACTCAAAATCACTGTAATACAAATCTCCGTCGTAGAAGGCAATACGACGGTCTACGTTTGGTAAACTGCTGAGCTCTGCAAGGAAGTTCCGTTTAGCGGGGACCCCGAGGAATGCGCTTTCGCGCTGCTCCCATCTCTAATGGCATTTCTCGCTGGGGTTCAACGACAGCCCTCATATGGGATTCTGTTGATATGAAATGATCACCAGAGGAACACAAATGTTTTTCAGTTTATTCATGATGTGGTTTATGAGGAGCGGATTATTTTTGACACGTTGTGTTAATAACTCTGAGTAGGATAATCTCACCAGTATGCATAACCATTTGAAACTGTTTTAGTAGGCTGAAATATGTTGTGGCCAATGTGTTGGGTATGAAATGCATCCTTTAAGGGGCAATCATTGACTCTCGTGCAGCTGAGCTGCAACAGCTTTAATTAGGGGTGCGTATCAGAGGGGTGTAGCCTATACCCCGCTCTGCTCTATAATCTCGCGTTATAGTCACAGACTGTATAAACACCATAACACCATTATAATACATGAAATAATTAACCTGACGCGGAAACGACATTTGCTTTTTTTCAGTGCAGCAGGAAATCCATATGGTTAGGCTACTTATTAATTGTAATGATGCAAAGAAACCATGGCATAGATGGTTATATAGTGTTGGAATTCCGGTGCCCGCTTTAGTGTATAGCATCGCATCTGTTGTGCGATATTAAATGCACTACTCAGCGGGTGGTACATAAACGGGGATAGGGGTGGGTGGGTGGTAGAAAGGGGGGGGGGGGGGCGGTGAGAAATATTGAGGGAGGAAGATTCGGGCAGAGGGAGAGAAAAGCTATCACTTTCTGAAAAGAGCAGTGCGCTCCCCAGAGAGCGGCTCCACAGAAGAAAAAGAAAATAGATCGCCGAGAGAAGATGGTGCCGCATGACACCTAGCGATTGGTGTAAATTAAAAAGAGAAATGGGCCAGCCTTTCCCTCACAGGGTAATACTTGTTCATCTTTCTGCCATAGATAGCCTAACGATCACTGCCATGCAATGTTTGCGTTGCCCGAACACGTCAAGGAGCGTGCGCGCGAGTGTTTATTGAGTTATGCATTTAATCAAGTCATCGGCATAGCTCCACCTTATTCAGAGGTCTTAAACCAATAAAGTGCAGAAAACCCCAATTCTGTGGGGTGAAAGATGAATGTATTACTGTGAAAGGCTCGGGCCTGGCGGCTTTTTAGCATTGTTGGGGTTTAAATTTCAAAATGAGTGTGCCTGACCTAATTGCATCGTAAAAAGTTGAGCAATGGAACACCATTACATAGAGGTTCTTTAAACAACAGCGCCTGATCAAAGATAGCAGACACGCAATCAACGGTAATGTTGACATGGTCATAAGCCCGGGAAACAGTGTAGACTATTCTATAAGTAGGAGAGCAATTTGTCCAAATAGACAGCTATTCTTACATGGGTATTACTGAAACACTATAGGCTACTGCAGACCGAATCTCTGATCTAGCCTAATAGGCCAACAGGACAACAGCAAATCATGCAGTCCACACGTGCATTACGCGGGAATTGGAACTGCACGCAGTGTTGCGCTTAAAGGTGTGCGCACAAGGAGGACCGAGATGGAATCAACAAACACGATTCCTTCTGAGGGAGGGTTGGGGAGGTAGAGGGAAACGGGGCCGGGCGGAGAGGAGCAGGTCCAGCCGTGGTTCGTAACGATAAACTGATATATCGTCAATCAAATGGTTATGGCCATGATCTGACAAACAAACGCAGTCTAGGCAGCTTTGTTTCGTTGATGAAATATTGAGGATGTCAAAGTTAAGAAAATAATTCAACAACAGCTGTCTGTGGGCTGACATAGAATGCACTGCAGGTAAATGTTTTACGTATTTTGAAGAGGACACTCATACAATGGATGCTTTATATAGTCTAATTGTAATTAAATCGCATATAGGCCTACTTGAAGAAAGGTGAGATAATCCTCCCAGGTCCAGAGCATGAATTATTAATGTCATATCGGCCGTTTATATCATCCTAAACAGGCTATAAACTATAGTGCATGTTGGGAAATTTGTAAAAAGTAAAAATACCCTGTGTTTTGACCAACAACAAAAATTCACTTGGTAGAATGTGCCACTGCCACAATGACGGACTAATGTGAATGCTTAGTCTTCATTATTATTAACGTATACAAGCATATATTTTACATGTTTATTCACAGAAACATGTAGGCCTACCTACTAATTAAAGAAAGTGACGTTATTTTGGGCTGTAGAAACACAGAGGGCTACTTTCCCACCTACCTCCCTATAGCCTTGCTTAAATCAATTGACGTTTGGCTAACAACGCCAGAGGCCATCCTCAAAGCCAGACATTCGTAGATAAATATTCGACATAAGATCGACCTAACTATCAGCTGGCATAGGTCGGCTAAGGGTGCAACAGTAGTCTACAAAGCAGTAGTGTTTCCATATAGTCCTTGAGTTATCACCTCTACAATGACAAAGCTAAATGAGACAATTGCTTCGTCGCATACTTTTACTTAAAGATAGATGGACATGGGCCAGAATTGCTACAAAAGCAGCTCTGATTCTGCAAAATTGAACCATATTTAGAGGACATCTGGGTATTTATGGCGTACTGTATGCTATTAGACATAGGCTACTGGCTTGGAGTAACGCATTACAAAAGTAACACAATTACAGTAATATTTCTTTTTGCTGTAACTCAGTGATACTCGCACTACTAATATAATTTCGCGCGTTACAACGCATTTTACAAAGCCTTTACTTTTTTTCAGGATGAATAATGAGCTGCAATAAACTTTTAGCATTTTAGAATGGCACGTCATACTTCCACGGTTATTTTGGTTAAAGTAACTCAAAAGTAACACAAAAGTAGACAGCATTACAATTCAGACACAGCAATATTGTAATATAACCAATTACTCTCTAATGGCAGTAACTAGTAATTTATAACTACCATACATTTTGAATACAGTTTGGGAGAGATTCAATGCATACCTTACAACAATGCTAGTTTAAGAAGATTCTATTCCTTAATACATATATTTGAAATGTATGTTCATCCTTATGTTGTGATGTGAAAAAGTAGGCTATACCTTTACTCTCTAAGCGTGGGTTTTGAACGCACTGAAAATTAACGATTCAGAACAATGGGGGCCAACCTAGAATTAATCAGGCCATCTTCAGATCATTTGCAATGTGGGGTAAAGAGGGCATTGTTAAAAATAGTCCTTTAGGAAAATTGTTCTAGTCTGATTATCTTGAAATGAAATCGGATAATGCGGGCTGACATATGACTGATGCACTAAACATAATTCCATTATAGGTAGCTGCAACTGTTACTTAAACAACATCAGCAATTACATTCATAGATAATTCAACTTGTGAGTCATGCAGTAATGTGGAAGATGGCTCGCTGCGTGCCTTCGCTGCATTTTATTGTTATCGACTGTTTCTGCCGATGTGTGTGTTTTTGACAGGATGAGCGAGTGTATTTGTGAGTTTTTAGCGCTAAAAGTGTGTGTATGTCTGCTCCGCAGTGTAGAGGACTGACCGACAGATCCCCTCTGTTCTCTGTGTCCTGCAGGCTCCCCTGAACATGTGACTCCAGTATTACCCCAATCAACACAGCCAGACTCCTTCTCCGTTGCTTCACCCCTTCTACTCCTCCTCCGACTCTCTCCTTCTATCTCTCTCTCCTTCTCTCTCTCTCTCTCTCTCTCTCTCTCTCTCTCTCTCTCTCTCTCTCTCTCTCTCTCTCTCTCTCTCTCTCTCTCTCTCTCTCTCTCTCTCTCTCTCTCTGTCTGTGGACATGTGTGCCTTGGAGCCCTATGCTAGATCTTCCCCTGGAGGAGTGTCCCCCCTCCCTCAGCACTGAACAGGAAGGGAATCAACAACTCCCCCCTCTGTTCCCATTGGCCCGTCCGAACCGAACGGCTCCGTCCCTCACTGCAGCCCCACCGCGTCGCCAATGGCGCCGACGACGGAACCCCAGCGGCCCGCCTTCGCCGCCCGGCACCACTTCCTCCTCCTCGCCTTCGCCGCTTCCTGTACTTGGCTCCTCCCCCTGGCGTCCCCGCAGCGGATCGCAGACCCCCAGGCGGCGGCGGCGGCGGCGGCGGGGGGGGCGGGGGCGGCGCCCGAGTACGCCCACTCCATCCGCCTGGACGGCGACATCATCCTGGGGGGGCTGTTCCCGGTGCACTCGCGGGGGGAGCGCGGCGTGCCCTGCGGCGAGCTGAAGAAGGAGAAGGGCATCCATCGCCTGGAGGCCATGATGTTCGCCATCGACCTGATCAACAAAGACCCGGAGCTGCTGCCCAACATCACGCTGGGGGCCCGCATCCTGGACACCTGCTCCAGGGACACGTACGCCCTGGAGCAGTCGCTCACCTTCGTCCAGGCCCTCATCGAGAAGGACGGCTCGGACGTACGCTGCGCCAACGGCGACCCGCCCATCTTCGCCAAGCCGGATAAGATCGTGGGGGTGATCGGGGCGGCGGCCAGCTCCGTGTCCATCATGGTGGCTAATATACTGCGTCTGTTTAAGGTAGGGGGAGGTATTTCCTTTTTTGGGGGTTTCTTGTTTGTGTGTGTGCGTGGGGGGGGGGGGGGGGGAGAGATCTCCTCCCCTGTCCTCTTCTCTCCTCTCCCTGTCCATGTCTGGTGGCTATGCTCCAAGGGTGTTCTGGGCTGTTGCAGCCTGGTCTGGTATCACACACTGACACGTCGCCACGGCAGCCACACTCGCGACTGGAGGCAGATGAAGTTCAATTATGACAGCCAATTAAATTGCAGTCAATCTTCGGGAAATAATACTTCAGAGGCGCACTCCACAGCCCCGGCCCCTGAGAGCGGGATTGTGTGTGTGTCTGGCAAAGACAGATTCAACCTGACGTGTGTGTGCGCGCGTGTGTGCACTCGCACGCGTACACGCGCATGTTTTCCTGCTCTTGCTCGTAGAGATATGTCTCCGTTTTCGAAATGAGATCAGTTGGGCTTTTCGGAGCCTTCTGGGCCCTCGCCGAAATCAATTACAGTCAACAACTGTCAAAAGCCAATTAATTCTAGTGCAGTGATTACAGTCGGCGTATGTCTGCATGCGTGTGAGAGAGAGAGAGAGAGAGAGAGAGAGGAGAGAGAAAGAGAGAGAAGGAGAGAAAGAGAGAGAGAGAGAGAGAGAGAGAAGGAGAGAGAGAGAGAGAGAGAGAAGGAGAGAGAGAGAAAGAGAGAGAAGGAGAGAGAGAGAGAGGCGTACGCGCGTGTCTTGTTGTCATTAGTGGAACAGCACTGATCGATGACAGAGCCGTGTTAAAGTACGAGGACACTAATGATGCTTGGGGTATTTGCGCCCCCCCTCTTCCCCATTCAGCCATTGTGTGTGTGTGTGTAAGGGGTCAAGCCTTGTGCCAAATTTGCTGATAAGAACGCTAAACGTGATTTACAGAGAGGATCTGTTATGGGCGCCACACGCGCGGGGCGTGTTCTTTTAGGGGGGTTTGCCCGCGCTTCGCTCTCATTTGCCTAATAGGATTTAGCTGCTGCGTCGGATTGTGTGTCTGTGTGTGTGTGCGTGTGTCACAGTAAGACCTTGTTGTGTTTCTGTGTGTTTGTTTGGGTGTGGGGGGGGGCGATGTAGTAGGGGGTATCGTATTATACTTGATATTTTATCTGCTCATGAATAATGCAGTGTGTGTGTGTGTGGATCAGGGTCTGAAAATAGCTTGCTGGAAATGGTGTCATGTACATATGGGTACTATGATGGCCTAGTCCACCACTGCTGTCACACACACACACAGGCACACACAATAATAACACTGACTCACACAGCTAATCGAGGGGAGGACAACTATAGTCCGCTAAGCTGAAGCCAGTTCTTTATTCCTTAGTGAAGCGTGCTACTTAGACTAATGGCGGGTCTTGACAGGCAGACTGTCTATCCATCTCGACCCCACCCCCTCCACCTCCCCCCCCCCCCACCCCCGGGTGACTCTAATGACTTCAACCACATGGAAGTGTGCGGTTTCCACTCTGATCTGTCAGTCCTTTCCCATCTGTGGATCAGCCGTTCCCCAAGTGTTCTCCCCCCCCTCCTCTTTTTCTGTCTCCCCTCATCCTCCTCCTCCCCCCCTCTCCTCTCCCTCCCTCCTTCCCCCTCCCCTTCCTCCTCCTCTCCCTCCCCCCCTCCTCTCCCTGCCTCTTTCCCCCTCCCCTTCCTCCCCTTCCTCCTCTCCCTCCTTCCCTCCTCCTCCTCTCCCTTCTTTCCCCCTCCTATCCCCCCCCCTCATTCCCCCTCCTCCTACCCCCACCCCCATCTCCTCTTGGTTGAGGGGTTTAGAGAGAAACTAGATGTCTGAAACCGGAGGTGTTTCCCACACTTTCTCCCTCCCTGGTCCCCCCCTCCCCTCCCCTCCCAACCCCTCCCCACCCCTCCCCTACACACACAACGCGCAGGCCACATAGTGCCACATGATGCAGGGATATCAGAGGTTGACCACGCAATCCGACACCCGACAATACCATTGGCGGCCGAGCGCTATCCGCCAAGATTCTTTAAATTTCTGGTGGATGGGCGCTAACCCCCGTGGTCTTAGGAAGTGCATTACCCTCGTCTGACTGGACGAGGCAAAGCGGACGCTTTGTTTGAGATCTGCCCGTTCCCCCTGCAGCAGGTGTGATGAATATCACGTCTCTGGCTTAGTCGGGGAGGGAGGGGGGGGGGGGGGCGAACCAAACACCACGCCAGTCCAGCGGATGAAAGGGCAGCATCGTCTTGTCCGTTTTTTTTTCTCTCTTCTTCTTCTCCCCCAGGCCGAACGCTCTGGGAGTTACGAATCAATTTCGGTGCTCGCTTTCACAAAAGGAAAGACGACGATTCGATTAGATCGTAATTAACGCGCGCCCGCTTGTAATGCGGAGGCGAGAGAGACGGAGCGAGGGAGGGAGACGGAGCGAGGCGGCCCGGGGGCTGGGAGCTGCTGGGAGGGGCCCGGACGGCGGCTGGGCCCGGCTGTCCTCAGGGGCCTCAACATTCTCTGTCTGTCGTGTGTGTCCCCCCTCCCCCCCTATCACAGCCGGCTGAGAGGGAGAGATGAAGGGATAAAGGAAAAAAAGAATAAACTAAGAGAGAGAGAGACGGAGGGAGGGAGAGCAAGAGCAAAACCCCCCAAAAAAGAGGAGATGAAAAGAGATATGAAGGCGAGGGGAAGGGAGAGAGAGAGAGAGAGGGCGAGAACGGCGGAAGAGAGGGGAAGACAAAGAGAGAGAGAGAGAGAGAGAGAGAGAGAGTGGTCTCAGGAGAGTCTCTAATAATAGTGCTGTTGATTTCCTTCACGGAGAAATTAA
>NC_085034.1:9454899-9456697 GCF_963692335.1 Osmerus eperlanus
CCGATCACGTGACCAACCCCGACCTATCCCAAGGATCGCTCGGTCACCCTGCCGTGTCTGCGCGAGTCATGGCCTCTGCTCCACCAATGGGAAGCCGTGACCCTTTTGGATGATGCTCGACTGGCAACAGCACTCCCACGGTGCTGGGCGGAGGAGAGCGCGTGGAGAACACGTCCTGTGGAGGCGTTGGAACCACACCAACAGGGAGGGGAACAGAGTTCCACACAGCTTGTTCTCCGCTGGGTTGCATTTCTTCTCCCAGAACGGTTCCCATAGAACGGTTTTCAAGTGTTGTGTGTGTGTGTGTGTCCCCCACTAACGCATAAAAAAGAGGATACTATTGACAAACCTGGAACTTCTCCAAGCACTTTTGGACAGAGTTACAAAACAAGAATGAAGCCCGGACCATGTGTTAATAGCCCCCCACCCCCCACACGCACGCACAGCTGCAGATGCTGTGAACCCCAGTGCTGTGGTGTGTCAACCAGGGGTGTGTGTTTGTGTGTGTGTGTGTGAGGGGGGGGGGGGGGGGCGGGTCTGTACAAGCTCTTATGAACGGGTGAGACCCCTCCCCCTCTCCTCCCCCACAACCCCACTCAAGGCTGTCGGTTGCTGCTCTGGAAGCTCTGCTCTGTTGTGAAAAAGTCACTGGGGAATCCTATTAAACTTTCAGAAAGAGAGAGAGAGACACTGGTGAACACTGGACTCTCTCTCTTTCTCTCTCTCCTCCCTTCCTCTCTCTTTCTGTCTCTCTCTTAACGTTTAGGACTCTTTTTCCCTCCCTCCCTCCCTCCCTCCCTCCCTCCCTCCCTCCCTCCCTCCCTCCCTCCCTCCCTCCCTCCGGTGAGACAGACGGGTTTCTAAGAACATATAAAAAGTGACCAGGTGCAAACGGGTTTTTACTGTGGGACGGCAGACGCGTCCGTGGAAGACGCGTGCGAGAAGCCGCGAGCGGGCGTGCGAGCAGCTTTTACCCAGGATGCCCGAGCGGTGCGTGTCACGGATGCTGAAGGTCACATCAGGAGCAGAGAGGGGGGAGCTGAATAGGTCAGACCTGTGGGTGCATCGATTCGTGTGTGTCGCATGCATGTCTATGTGTGTGTGCCTGTAGACATGCGTGTGCAAACCTGTTTCTTTGTGTGTGTGTGTGTGTGTGTGTGTGTGTGTGGTGGGGGGGGGGGGGGGGGGGGGGGGGGGGGGTTGAGTTACTGCTACTGTGAGAGAAGAGGGACCCTAGACTCCCTCCCTGTCTTTGGCTTGGATGTGACAGAGTGGCTGTGATGGGCAGAGCCAATACTGGCAGTCCAGTACAATAGTGGTAATGGTGCGAAGCACGTTGTAATTGTGCTTGTTGACATATTTGTGTCTGTGTGAGTACGTTTTTTTTTTTCTGTGTGCGTGTGAGACAAAACAGATTGTTTGTGTGTGTGTTGGGTGTAGAGTGTCTTGCGTGGGAACATTGCAGCAGTATAAATCGAATTTCCATTTCCATAATGGCACCTCCCTGCTAAAAAACGATCTCTCTCTCTCTCACACACACACACACACACACACTTACATACATACACTCACCACACACCTTCCTTCAGTAAATGTCGTCTTCCTGTGTTGTAAGCAGGGGAATAGAAGCTGAATAGCTTTTTGTTTCTGGTTATGTATTCATGACTTACCCAGTGACATGATGGTGTGCTTCAGTACACACACACGCGCACGCACACACACATATTCTCAGGGATGTGTGATGAATTTTGTTTTGGAGTGTAACCTCCCAGTGTTGTTGTTCAAAGGTTATGATTAC